>NW_021625267.1:0-1245 GCF_004785775.1 Grammomys surdaster
CAGCATATCTTTTTTCTTTGTCAGGGGCTTACCGGTACCGCCGTTCCCGTGCGATCAGTTCTGAATCCTCCCGTAGCTAAGTCCGGGGGTCTTCGCTGGTGCCTTGTGATGTAAATCTTCCCGGGTTTCGGCACCACTTGTCACGCCCGCCTTGCCAGCAAGGATGACGCAACAACAGGATCCTTCCTCACGCACTTTATTGGGGAACACACCATTGATTGTAAAGCGAAAGACCCCGAAGCCCCAAATGGGTGCTGCTTAAATAGTTATCACAACTGTGTATAAGTGTCTAATTGGTGCTTCTTGCAGAACTTCATTTACATACTGCTCGGGAGGGTGAGGAGCTGCCTCTGAAAGATATGCAGGCTCACAGCAGGTGTTTACGACCCTGAATGCAGTTGTTTTCCACCTCAAACAGAGGGAACAAGGGCCATCTTCTAATGGCGGCTCCTTACATCTCCCCCTATTTTATTTTTTAAGAGCAGGCACTGGCCAATATCCCTATCTTAGGCTAGTTGACGTGCCCCCATAGCCAGCATCAACAGGACAAAATTCCAATAAGGAAGGGTGAGTTCCCTGTCTTAGGCTACAAGGGTTGTACCCATGCCTGACATTCTCTGTGCAAGAGAATGTGCACCCAGGTCATGGCCACTCATTATTCCCGTCATGGGGTTGACTCACTACCTTTAATCCTAGATGATGTGCCCCTGGCTTATGGCATCAACCTACTCCCGTCATTGGGATCAATGGCAGCTGTCCTGAGAAAAATTATGGCAGCTCGACTCATTCTCTCTTGTGCAATGGGACTGAGCCCCAAGAGGTGCAAGAACTGAAGTTCGAGGCTGCTATTCCTTCAGCAACAGGTTCATGGAAACCTGGGGAGATGTGTCTTTTGTTTTATTAAGATGGAGCTGCCCTGGCCTGTCTGGCACGGTACCAATCATGACTCAAACTCAAGCCCGATCAAGCAAATTCCATCTTGGGGGAATAAGCGATCAAGGACTGATAGTTAAATACAGTCTTCCCTACCGTACCAGGTGCAATGGAAACAAGTCCTCTGGGTGCAAGGGCTAAGGGAGACAGATAGAGATGCAAACACCCATCCCTGTGCAATGGAGTCATCTCCCAGGGGTGCAAGGGCTGTTTGCCTCAATATTCAGGTACCAGAGCTACACAGACAAGGACCAGCCAGGCTAAGACTCCTCACCGACCCAGTGCAATGGGCTGAGCCCTTGGGGTGCAATG
>NW_021625268.1:0-3635 GCF_004785775.1 Grammomys surdaster
CAGAAGAATACCAGAAGTGAGATGAGTATTCATTTGATGCTGTGTAAGCAAAGCATCCGCAGCTCTTTCTACTAAAGCATCAACAGTTTGAGCTGCATTTACTTGATTGGCCATTGCTATGCCTGCAGTCACAGCAGCCGCTGCTGACACTGCTATAGCAGTCACAATTGCAGCTGTAATACCAAAATCTCTTTTTTGTCTAAATAAAGAGGCTATAGGAAAATCTTCTGGATTTGCTTCCACAGGAATTGGCACAAAAGTAGGTATATGTGCTATTAAGGCCAAAGATAAAGAACCATTCCAGCATTCAGCTAAGTAGCAGGTAGTATTACTTGCTCTACAGTTCAGAAAACTTGTATTATTTTCAAACTCAGCCAAGATAAAGAAAAATGGAGGTGAAACACATACAGGGGCAGCTGGGGCAGATGAACTCACCAGCTCCCCATTTACCTTAATCCTATCCAAATAAGGATAGCTATTATTAGAGCGGGTGGCTGAGATATTTTGTATCACATGATATAGACCTTGCATAGAGACAAATGCAGAAAGGCTAGTACTGGCTCCAGCTATATTTGTTAGTATCCATTGATAAAAAGACCATATATTTCACCTTCCTGTTCGAATACCAGTCTTGTTGATAGCAGCCCATTTTATAGGAGGTGAAAGGGCAAATCCTGAAGCAATCTCCATGTCAGGAGATTCTTTAGATTGACATGGCATAACAACTGGAGGAAAAGATAGATCAGGGGGACACCAAGGCAAAATTTTCTTGTATGTTGCATTACGGTTGGGCGATTGTGATGTCCAAGGTGCAGTAACATTACTCCGGAGCAACATGGTAGTTATATTTAATAAGGCCCCATCATTATTAGAAATATTTCCTGAACTTTCCATCTTACCAGCTGACACCTGCTTTAGTGCCTCAACCAAGACTCCTGTACCAACCTTCCTAAATGCAACAGGATCCACCCAGTTTGTTTACGTGGTGTTCCTGAGTACAATACACAGAGTATGAGCTTTAGCATTAGTAGTAAAGCAGATAGTAAAATTCAATGGAAATGCAGTAGCATTGTATAAAACAGGCTCCTGTCCCATAGGCATAGCACATGGGACTTCCATAAAACATTGAGTAGACGTAAACAATGGCAACACAGTAGAATTGGCATGAACGGGCATAGGTACGGGCCAAGATCTAACTATTGCCCATAACTGAATACTTAGCACTTCTTCATAAGTCATCATGACTAAAAGTGTCCACCACAGCTTCTTCATTCTTCTAAGAAAACGTCCTTGGCTCCGCAACAACTCTGGTTAATCTTGCTGGCACCCAGACAGGATTTTCTTCAATCTGTGGGAAAACACAAACAGCTCCCCTGGATCTGGTAAGCACTGGATCCGGGCCTCTCCATGAGTTTGTCAATACATCTTTTCATTTCACCGTTTCCCATGTATCTTCCACAGGATTACTATGCCTGTCAGCAGCAATCAGCCCTTTTCATCCAGTTTTAAAAAGTTAAGTGTAAATAGAGTTAGAGACAGGGCTGCTTTAGGAGCCAGTGATGATTCCATAATTCCTCTTTTTGTTTTTACAGATACATTTTCAAAGTTAGATTGGCTCTTTCAATGATGCCTTGACCTTGAGGATTGTATGGCAATCCAGTACGATGCTGCACTTGCATGCGCACACAAAATTGTACAAAAGTTTTAGCTGTATACGAAGGCCCATTATCAGTCTTTAGCAGGCGAGGTTTACCCTACGCTGCCCAAGCTTCTAAACAGTGGGCAATAACATGAGAAACCTTTTCTCCAGCCATAGGCGTAGCATGGATAATACCTGAGCAAGTATCTATTGATACATGAATATATTGTAATTTCCCAAAATGTTTAATATGTGTCACATCCATCTGCCAGACATCTAAAGGTCTAAGCCCTCTTGGGTTTACTCGAATGGATGGAGGGTGGTTAAATTCCACACATTTTTGACAGTTCAATGTAATATCTCGAGTCGCAGCTCTTGGGATACCAAATTTAAGTCTGAGAGTGGAGGCTGGAAGATGAAACAGTTTATGAAATTCCTGAGCAGCTGTAAGATTCGTTTGCAAAACAGTGAACGCTTGACGAGTAGCTGCATCAGCTAAAACATTACCCAGCACCATGGGACCTGGTAATAAGGTATGGGCTCTAATATGTTGAATAAAAAATTTTTGAGTTCCTAGATAAAGTACACTGTTGTATTTGTTTCAGAATGGGGGCCACAGGACTGGTTGATTTTATTGTACCTGCGACCTCTAGAATATGAATTGCATTTACCATGTAGTGGGAATCAGAAATGATATTTATGGGACCAGGGAAAGCCTTGAAGACTTCTAAAACCACTTGACACTCTACCAATTGTGGAGTGTCAGGAGCAAATTTAAACTTTACTGGACTAGCAAAATCAGCGACATAACATCCAATGCCTGACTTTGATCCATAGGGGCATTGGTAGTTACTTTAGGAAAAATTATACGATGTTTTGACACAAACTGTAATAACGGATGGTGCATGTAGTGATTATCTATATGACCTGGAAAAACACATTTCAGAATAGCCCACATATCTATCGCTGTGCAAAGCACTTGAACTTGCTGGGTTGTATATGGAACTATAAGCGTATCAGGGTATTGCCCAAAGTGTGTCAAAGAAGCCTGCAACCCCTTTAATGCCAATTCTGCTACAGCTGTAGGATAATGATCTAAAGTTTTATTTGGTGAAGCATGAGGATGAATCCAGAGCAACGGTCCCTGCTGCCACAACACTGCTGTAGGCAATGTGACTGTATCAAAAACACAGAAGAAAATAGGTTCATTAGGCTGAACCCTCACTAATTGAGCTTACTGTATGGCTTCTTCTACTTTCTGCAGAGCTACTATGGCAGCATACGTTAGTTTTCTAGGTGAGGAAATATGACTGGCTCCTTCTAATATAGCAAATAAAGGCTTTAATTCAGCTGAAGGAATTTTGAGATAGGGACGTATCCAATTAATATCTCCCAAAAGTTTTTGAAAGTCATTTAATGTTTTAAGGTAGTCCCTATGAATGGCAATTTTCTGTGGGGATATAAACTGAGGATGTATATTAGTTCCCAAGAATGCTCCTATGTTGCCTTTCTGCACCTTTTCTGGTGCGATAAATAAACCTTTACTCTCAAATACTTTTATTAAATCAGCATAGGCAAGGCACAAGTCTTCATCCTTAGATCCACAAAGCAATACATCATCCATATAATGGCAGATTCTCAATTTAGGATACTTATCTCTAATAATTTTTAAGGTTTTTCCACATATAACTGACATATAGTGGGACTATTAGCCATACCTTGAGGTAAGACTTTCCAATGATATCTATAATCTGGCTCCTCATGGTTAATGGATGGCAATGTAAAAGCAAATCTTTGTCTATCTTCAACTACTAAAGGTATTGAAAAGAAACAATCTTTAATATCTACAATTATCAATTTCCATTCTTTAGGTAATGCTGATAAAAGTGGTAAACCACGCTGAGTGGCTCCCATAACTTGCATTTGACTATTAATAGCCCTTAAATCATGTAGAAGTCTCCATTCTCCAGACTTCTTTTTAATAACAAAAATTGGA
>NW_021625269.1:0-2981 GCF_004785775.1 Grammomys surdaster
TTTCTACTAAAGCATCAACAGTTTGAGCTGCATTTACTTGATTGGCCATTGCTATGCCTGCAGTCACAGCAGCTGCTGCTGATACTGCTATAGTGGTCACAATTGCAGCTGTAATACCAAAATCTCTTTTTTTGTCTAAATAAAGTGGCTATAGGAAAATCTTCTGGATCTGCTTCCACAGGAATTGGCACAAAAGTAGGTATATGTACTATTAAGGCCAAAGATAAAGAACCATTCCAGCATTCTGCTAAATAGCAGGTAGTATTACTTACGCTACAGTTCAGAAAACTTGTATTATTTTCAAACTCAGCCAATATAAAGAAAAATGGGGGTGAAACACATACAGGGGCAGCTGGGGCAGATGAACTCACCAGCTCGCCATTTACCTTAATCCTATCCAGATAAGGATAGCTATTATTAGAACGGGTGGCTGAGATATTTTGTATCACATGATATAGACCTTGCATAGAGACAAATGCAGAAAGGCTAGTACTGGCTCCAGCTATATTTGTTAGTATCCATTGATAAAAGGGCCATATATTTCGCTTTCCTGTTTGAATACCAGTCTTGTTGATAGCGGCCCATTTTATAGGAGGTGAAAGGGCAAACCCTGAAGCAATCTCCATGTCAGGAGATTCTTTAGATTGACATGGCGTAAAAACTGGAGGAAAAGATAGATCGGGGGACACCAAGGCAAAACTTTCTTGTATGTTGCATTACGCGTGGGCCATTGTGATGTCCAAGGTGCAGTAACATTACTCCGAAGCAACATGGTAGTTATATTTAATAAGGCCCTGTCATTATTAGCAATATTTCCTGAAATTTCCATCTTACCAGCTGACACCTGCTTTAGTGCCTCAATCAAGACTCCCGTACCAACCTTGCTAAATGTTATAGGATCCACCCAGTTTGTTAACGTAGTGTTCCTGAGTACAATACACGGAGTATGAGCTTTAGCTTTAGTAGTAAAGCAGAGAGTAAAATTCAATGGAAATGCAGTGGCATTGTATAAAACAGGCTCCTGTCCCATAGGCATAGCACATGGGACTTCCATAAAACATTGAGTAGAAGTAAACAATAGCAACACAGTAGAATTGGCATGAATGGGCATAGGTACGGGCCAAGATCTAACTATTGCCCATAACTGAATACTTAGCACTTCTTCATAAGTCATCATGACTAAAAGTGTCCACCACAGCTTCTTCATTCTTCTTAGAAAACATCCTTGGCTCCACAACAACTCTGGTTAATCTTGCTGGCACCCAGACAGGATTTTCTTCATTCTGTGGGAAAACACAAACAGCTCCCCTGGATCTGGTAAGCACTGGATTCGGGCCTCTCCATGACTCTGTCAATACATCTTTCCATTTCACTGTTTCCCGTGACTCTTCCACAGGATTACTATGCCTGTCAGCAGCAGTCAGCCCCTTCTCATCCAGTTTTAAAAAATTAAGTGTAAATAGAGTTAGAGACAGGGCTGCTTTAGGAGCCAGTGATGAATCCATAATTCCCCCTTTTTGTTTTTGCAGATACATTTTCAAAGTAAGATTGGCTCTTTCAATGATGCCTTGACCTTCAGGATTGTATGGCAATCCAGTACGATGCTGCACTTGCATACGCACACAAAATTGTACAAAAGTTTTAGCTGTATACGCAGGCCCATTATCAGTCTTTAGCAGACGCGGTTTACCCCACGCTGCCCAAGCTTCTAAACAGTGGGCAATAACATGAGAAACCTTTTCTCTAGCCATAGGCGTAGCATGGATAATACCAGAGCAAGTATCTATAGATACATGAACATATTGTAATTTCCCAAAATGTTTAATATGTGTCACATCCATCTGCCAGACATCCAAAGGTCTAAGCCCTCTTGGGTTTACTCCAATGCCTGGAGGGTGGTGAAATTCCACACATTTCTGGCAGTTTAATGTAATATCCTGAGCCACAGCTCTTGGGATACCAAATTTAAGTCTGAGAGTGGAGGCTGGAACATGAAACAGTTTATGAAATTCCTGAGCAGCTGTAAGATTAGTTTGCAAAACAGGGAATGCTTGGCGAGTAGTTGCATCAGCTAAAGCGTTACCCAGCACCATGGGACCTGGTAATAAGGTATGGGCTCTAATATGTTGAATAAAAAATTTTGAGTTCCTAGATAATATACACTGTTGTATTTGTTTCAGAATGGGGGCCACAGGACTGGTTGATTTTATTGTACCTGCGACCTCTAGAATGCGAATTGCATTCACCACGTAGTGGGAATCAGAAATGATATTTATGGGACCAGGGAAAGCCTTGAAGACTTCTAAAACCACTTGACACTCTACCAATTGCAGAGTGTCAGGAGCAAATTTAAACTTTACTGGGCTAGCACAATCAGCCACATAACATCCAATGCCTGACTTTGATCCATCTGTATAGATATCTATAGCCTTTGAATAGGGGCGTTGGCAGTTACTTTAGGAAAAATTATAGGATGCTTTGACACGAACTGTAATAACGGATGGTGTGGGTAGTGATTATCTATATGACCTGGAAAAACACATTTCAGTATAGCCCACATATCTATCACTGTACAAAGCACTTGAACTTGTTGGGCTGTATATGGAACTATAAGCGTATCAGGGTATTGCCCAAAGTGTGTCAAAGATGCCTGCAACCCCTTTAATGCCAATTCTGCTACAGCTGTAGGATAATGATCTAAAGTTTTATTTGGTGATGCATGAGGATTAATCCAGAGCAACGGTCTCTGCTGCCACAATACAGCTGTAGGCAATGTGACTGTGTCAAAAACACATAAGAAAATAGGTTCATTAGGCTGAACCCTCACTAATTGAGCTTGCTGTATAGCTTCTTCTACTTTCTGCAGAGCTACTATGGCAGCAGAGGTTATCTTTCTAGGTGAGGAAATATGACTGCCTCCTTCTAATATAGCAAATAAAGGCTTTAATTCAGCTGAAGGAATTTTGAGATAGGGACGTATC
>NW_021625270.1:0-1143 GCF_004785775.1 Grammomys surdaster
TCCCCAGAGGTTCACTGGTAATGGTAAAACATAAGGCTGAAGTCTACCTTTTCTTCCCTCATGATCTCTCCACACTAACTCTTTTGCACTTATGCTAGGAGTGGCTTCATACTCCAATCCTTGCAATGAATGAGAAGCTTCATAATCCTGCTTCTACTCTTAGCTTTAGGACAGAAGCTCTGCCAGAGGGACAAGCTTAAAGATGAAAAGTTATTTAAACATTTTACCTCAGAGTAATTTTTTATTTTTTCTAAAAAAAAGATTCAGGTTTCCATTTACTACTCTAGCTTACTTCTCTGCACTGCCCTACTAGGACCCCTGCCACTCTGAAGTCAGGGGGAGCGAAGTACCACTGCCCCGCTCATTATGAGCCAAGCTAGCATGCTACTGTCCTTATCTGTTCAGCCCACAACTCTTTGGCAGCACTTAGCTTTTCAGAAGAAAGTATGCTAATGACCTCCTCTGCAGGCTGAGCAGGCAGAGGAGCCTGGGCAGCTTCAAGATAAGCTGGAGGAACTGAGGCCTCCCTTCTCACCTGCAGCTCTCTCCAATCTCTGCTCCTGCAACATTTCCAAGGCCGTTTGTCCCTCTTCAACTACCTTACAGCATTTCTGATCTTCCAAACAGCTTCTCACTAACTTTTGCAAACTTCCCTGTTCCTGAGCAAAGTCTCTGCCAAGCTTATCCCAGCAGGATACTGTAAGATTTCCTGATACCGAGAACCAGGGTGCAATGGTATCGCATTCATTCAAAAACGTTAACAGAGTTGAGCTTTTTATCTTAAATTCCTTGATAAAAGCAGCTCCTGAAGAGCCAAAAAAAATTGGGTGCGACTGAGCAGCGCCCATAACTAAATTCCTCCCAAAGATTCACTTTCGGTTCGCTACACCATGAACTTGCCTGCTCTCTCTTTATCTACAGAGAAGAGCAAAATAGCCACGTCCTGAGGACTTAATTATCCCAGTTCACCTGGGAACTTTATCTCCTCTTTTGTCGAGGACCTTGACTTTATCTAAAAGTTCAAACTCTTGTAGAGGCAGGTAGATGTTATGTTGCGCGCGCGCTCCGCCTCCGGATCCTTATGTTTTCTTTTTTCCTTTTTAGAGCTCTTTTCCCTTCATGCCCCTAATTTTTCCTCTATTT
>NW_021625271.1:0-1035 GCF_004785775.1 Grammomys surdaster
GAAAGACCCCAAGCCCAAAATGGGTGCTGCTTAAATAGTTATCACAACTGTGTATAAGTGTCTAATTGGTGCTTCTTGCAGAACTTCATTTACATACTGCTCAGGAGGGTGAGGAGCTGCGTACGCAGGCTCACAGCAGGTGTTTATGACCCTGAATGCAGTTGTTTTCCACTTCGAACAGGGATCAAGTGCCATCTTCTAATGGCGGCTCCTTACATCTCCCCTCATTTTATTTTTTTAAGAGCAGGCACTGACCAATATCCCTGTCTTAGGCTAGTTGACGTGCCCCCATAGCCAGCATCAACAGGACAAAATTCCAATAAGGAAGGGCGAGTTCCCTGTCTTAGGCTACGAGGGTTGCACCCATGCCTAGCATTCTCTGTGCAAGAGAATGTGCACCCAGGTCATGGCCACTCGTTATTCCCGTCATGGGGTTGACTCACAACCTTTAATCCTAGATGATGTGCCCCTAGCTTATGGCATCAACCTACTCCCGTCATTGGGATCAATGGCAGCTGGCCTGAGAAAAATTATGGCAGCTCGACTCATTCTCTCTTGTGCAATGGGACTGAGCCCCAAGAGGTGCAAGAACTAAAGTTCGAGGCTGCTATTCCTTCAGCAACAGGTTCATCCAAACCTGGGGAGATGTGTCTTTTGTTTGTGTCTTTTGTTTTATTAAGATGGAGCTGCCCTTGGCCTGTCTGGCACGGTACCAATCATGACTCAAACTCAAGCCCAATCAAGCAAATTCCATCTTGGGGGAATAAGCGATCAAGGACTGATAGTTAAATACAGTCTTCCCTACCCTAGCAGGTGCAATGGAAACAAGTCCTCTGGGTGCAAGGGCTAAGGGAGACAGATAGAGATGCAAACACCCGTCCCTGTGCAATGGAGTCATCTCCTAGGGGTGCAAGGGCTGTTTGCCTCAATATTCAGGTACCAGAGCTACACAGACAAGGACCAGCCAGGCTAAGACTCCTCACCGACACAGTGCAATGGGCTGAGCCCTTGGGGTGCAATGGCTGAGGGATCTGT
>NW_021625272.1:0-323 GCF_004785775.1 Grammomys surdaster
AAGAATGCTCCTATGTTGCCTTTCTGCACCTTTTCTGGTGTGATAAAAAAACCTTTACTCTCAAATACTTTTATTAAATCAGCATAGGCAAGGTACAAGTCTTCATCCTTAGATCCACAAAGCAATACATCATCCATATAATGGCAGATTCTCAATTTAGGATACTTATCTCTAATAATTCTTAAGTTTTTTCCCACATATAACTGACATATAGTGGGACTATTAGCCATACCTTGAGGTAAGACTTTCCAATGATATCTATAAGTTGGCTCCTCTTGGTTAATGGATGGCAACGTAAAAGCAAATCTTTGTCTATCTTCAAC
>NW_021625272.1:423-1642 GCF_004785775.1 Grammomys surdaster
GTAGAAGTCTCCATTTTCCAGACTTCTTTTTAATAACAAAAATTGGAGTATTCCAAGGAGATTGAGTGGGCTCTAAATGTCCAAGGGCTAGCTGTACATCAACTATAGCTTTAGCAGCAGTTAATTTTTCAGAGGTTAAAGGTCATTGAGGAACCCACACATCGTCCTCTGATTTCCACGGTATGCGTATTGCATCCTCTAGGAAAAACCCAGCTCTTTTGTGTGGGTCTGACCTTTGGTCTCAATATGAAACCTTCCCAGGCCAAGCCCAGGAATATATCCCATGTCTTTCATCATTTTCTGACTCTGAGCAGAGTATTCATTGGTTAGTCTTAATTCCATGCCCTTTAGGATGTCTCTCCCCCAGAGGTTCACTGGTAATGGTAAAACATAAGGCTGAAAACTACCTTTTCTTCCCTCATGATCTCTCCACACTAACTCTTTTGCACTTATGCTAGGAGTGGCTTCATACCCCAATCCTTGCAAAGAATGAGAAGCTTCATAATCCTGCTTCTACTCTTAGCTTTAGGACAGAAGCTCTGCCAGAGAGACAAGCTTAAAGGTGAAAAGTTATTTAAACATTTTACCTCAGAGTAATTTTTTATTTTTTCTAAAAAAAAGATTCAGGTTTCCATTTACTACTCTAGCTTACTTCTCTGCACTGCCCTACTAGGACCCCTGCCACTCTGAAGTCAGGGCAGCGAAGTACCACTGCCCCTCTCACTATGAGCCAAGCTAGCATGCTAGTGTCCTTATCTGAGCCCACAACTCTTTGGCAGCGCTTAGCTTTTCAGAAGAAAGTATGCTAATGATGACCTTGGCAGGCTGAAAAGACTGAGGAGCCTGGGCGGCTTCAAGATAAGCTGGAGGAACTGAGGCCTCCCTTCTCACCTGCAGCCCTCTCCAATCTCTGCTCCTGCAACATTTCCAAGGCCGTTTGTCCCTCTTCAACTACCTTACAGCATTTCTGATCTTCCAAACAGTTTCTCACTAACTTTTGCAAAGTTTCCTGTTCCTGAGCAAAGTCTCTGCCAAGCTTATCCCAGCAGGATACTGTAAGATTTCCTGATAACTCGAACCAGGGTGCAATGGTATCGCATTCATTCAAAAATGTTAATAGAGTTGAGCTTTTTATCTTAAAACTCCTTGATAAAAGCAGCTCCTGAAGAGCCAAAAAAAATTGGGTGTGACTGAGCAGCGCCCATAACTAAATTCCTCC
>NW_021625272.1:1742-1835 GCF_004785775.1 Grammomys surdaster
TTACTTTGCGCCGCTCCACCTCTGGATCCTTATGTTTTCTTTTTTTCTTTTTAGAGCTCTTTTCCCTTCATGCCCCTAATTTTTCCTCTATTT
>NW_021625273.1:0-7436 GCF_004785775.1 Grammomys surdaster
TCCTGAAGTGTGGCGTGTTCTCCTTTTCGGCGAGGCGGCGCGTCGCAACTGGTGCCGAAACCCGGGACGAAGCCGAGAAGTCTCAGCGTTTCATCCAGCATCGAGGGACCCTGTGAGCTCAGCAGAGGATTCAGAACTGACGGCGCGAAAAAGTCTAGACGTCTTCCTGCAAGGTAGGGTGAGTCCTGTTTATCTTGCTATTGCTATTCCCGTTTGGGCTGCAATAGTGCTCTGCCTTAGTTTTTAATTGGCATATAAAGGGGAAAGAGTGCACTTGACATCCGTATATACAGGAAGTTATGGGTAACCATCAGATGAAGCCGCTCCTCTCAGCAATGCAGGCGTGGCTTGAAGGTTCCCGAGAAGGCATTGTGCAATTTTTTCCAAGATGTTGATCAGGTAGCTCCCTGGTTTGTATCCACGGGGTCCCTGTCTAAGGGCTCCTGGGACAAACTTGGAGGTGATCTGATCAGCAAAATAGAAGGAGGAAAGTTAAGACCAGGCACGTGGCCTTTGTATAAAATGATTAGAGCCTGTATAGAGGATGTTAGGTGCCGAGACAAAGTAAGAGAGGGACAAAGAGCTTTAGCAGAGCATCAGGATAGCCTATCAGAAGCAGGAATGGTAGAGAGCGCTAACAAGAGAAAGAAAAAAGAAAAGGTTAAAAAGGAGGTAGCTACGAAAGTGGAACAGAAAAGGCCTAAGAAATTGTACCCAGTGTTAACTGAGTTTCGAAATCTAAGAATTAGTGACTCCACCTCTGAGGAGACGTCTTCGGGGGATGGAAAAGAGACATGTCTAAAGGTTTTCCCAAAGACATTTAATCTACAGGGAAGACAGAGGGATAATTTTAATTCCCTGGGAGAGAAAGGGAGAAAAGGAGTAAAAATGAGGGATAATTTTCCCTGGGAGAGAAACGTAGAAAAGGAGAAAAGGCCTTAAAAAGAAAATCTCTTTATCCAGTAAAGAATAAGAGAGAGAAAGGGTTTTAGAAAAACAGTTGCCCTCTCTCTGAGCTATGTCAACAAAAAAGAGCTCTTAAATGTTCATATGTGTGTTGATTGTTTGCCTTTTGTTTCATTGTCTAAGTGTATGTTCTATGTTGCATGTTCAAAAGACAAGAATGGTTATATATCCAACTATTGGGCTACTTTAACTCTGCTTTAAAGGCAGTCTTAATATATACAGGCTGATAAGCTACCTACACCTATAGCTAAGAGTTGAGCTGAGCTGAAAAAGCCTCTATATCCAGTTGAATAATTACAAAGTTTGAAATTATATAAATATAAATCAGGAGAGCCTGGGTCCTTCAAGTGGGAACAGGATTTAGATAGAAAAATAGTCCACTTTGAGGCGGAAGGATACCATTCACGTGGGCGGCTGCCTCCGCAGAATAGAGAACAGTAAAAGCTGCTCTCCCCAATAAAAATTGATAGATACTGGGGCTGATGTAACAATTATTAGAAAACAAAAGTGCCTTTAACTTGGCGTTTATCTGATCCCTTATTCAACTAAAAGGAGTTGCTTATTCAGTAAAACCAAAAACAAAGTTCAAATTTAATATTTATAAAATTAATGAGACATTACAGCCTGTCTTGCCTACGTCAGTTACCATTCTAGTAAATAAAATAATAAAATAATTTTACTATTATAAAATTAATTATAAAATTATAATATTAATATAAATTGATATTAATATAGAATTATATTATTAATTATAAAATTATTATAGATTTAAAAGATTGTTCCTTTACATCCTGGTAAAGTGATGAGATTTAAATCCAATAAATTCATTAGTGATTCTTGAGAGTCCATGAAACAATATCATTAAAGGGCTGACTCAAAGAATAATTAATAGTCTTATATAAGGATATGCTTGAAGTGAGAGAGAAAGAAAAGAGCCTGAGAACATCCATCATCAAGTCATCAGTGGTTATTTAGCACAACAGAGGAGCTGCCTTTTAGGTTTTTCTTAAAGAAAAATTAGTATAGTACTCTTCATGTTTGGCATACTTACTCTTCAGGCACTCAAGATAAAAGAAGTGGTAAATTTAAAATGATTTAACAGCTACCCATGGGGCTAGAGAGAAAATAAAGTGATTAAGAAAAAACTTTTCAAAGACAACTGTGAGTTAGGTACTATGATAGCCCAGGGAGAGAGAGAGAAGTCAATAGTAGTGTAGAAAGGAGACTCAACTGGATGTGTTAAAAAATGAGTGTCGGCTTGCTTCATAAGATGTTCTACAGTATGAGATAATCCCTGAGAGTTGTGGGCATCATAGTGTGGCCTAGTATACTGTTTCTAGAGAGAGCATAGCAAATGTGCATTTTTACTATTCACATGGAGAGACATAAAACTTCATAATACAAATATAAGTAGCTCTCAAAATTTATTTTTCCCATTATATATTAAACTAATTGCTCCCTATGTGAAAAAGAAAGTCTTGCCTTTCTTTCTTATGTGCAAGGCCCTGGGACTTGATCCCTGCACCACAAGGAGATCAAGAAGAGCTAAGGCTTTTAGACTGTTGTGGGTATCCTAGACTTTCATCTAATACAAGCTCAAAAAATTACAGACTACAACTTTTGTCTAGGGAGAGCTAGCTAGTCAGTAAGGGTGACCAATAAATCTCTCAGTATCTCTACAAAGAGTTTCTGTATGCCCTTACTCTAATACAATGAGTTTTTAATATTTAAAAATTCAGATTGTGACACAAAAAATTCCAATAAGAATGGATAATAAGGGCTATAAGTGAAAAGGGAGGCCTCAGTTTCTCCAGCTTATCTTGAAGCTTCGCAGGCTCCTCCGCCTTTTCAGCCTGCTAATGTCATCATAAGGATACTTTCCTCTAAAAAGCTAAGTGCTGCCAAAGAGTTGTTGGCTAAGCAGATAAGGACACTAGCATGCTAGTTTGGCTCATAGTGAGCGGGGCAGTGGTACTTTGCTGCCCCCGACTTCTGAGTGGCAGGGGTCCTAGTAAGACAGTGCAGAGAAGTAAACTAGAGTAGTAAATGGAAATAACTTTTCATCTTTAAGCTTGTCTCTCTGGTAGAGCTTCTGTCCTAAAGCTAAGAGTAGAAGCAAGATGATAAAACATCCATCGCCTGTGGCATAGAACATAGACTTGCCACAAAACTGAAGCCATCAGAAAAGACGCCTTGAGAAAATCCAGGGACTGTTAGTGTTGTGTGCTTCCTGATAACCCTGCCTGGTAAGATGTCTGTCATCAGCTCTGTTAGTTTCCACTACCAATTCTGAGCCTACAGCCCTACTTCCACTGGGTTGGGGACAGGCCTAGGATACCAGCTAGTAGCACCTGTGCACAAGGACTACATCTGAAAACAGTGAGAGAAAGCCAGAGGCTAGGTGTGGCTGACAGGAAGCCTGCCAGCCTTGTGTGTGTTGGCAGTGGGGCACATCTAAGCTGGAGATGGCTGACAGCGGCCTGTAGTTCTCTAGAGGGGAGAAAAATGGTTACATTCACAAGTTTACATCTGCAGATATCCTTAAATCAGAGAAAAGGAGGTTGCTGCATGATCTGCGTGCTATTAATCAGCAAATGCAGATCATGGGCTCAGTACAGTGAGGGTTGCTGCTTTTATCATCTTTGCCAGCCTCCTGGCCTATAATAATAGATATTATTAAGGTTTGTTTTTTCTCCATCCACTTGTGTACCAAAGATAGTAAAAAGTTTACATTCACCATTCCATCATGTAATCATGAAGGACCTACCTCTGGCTACAGGACTGACTTCGTGGATTACACCAGTGATGGATCAAATGTATCAAAAACATGTTGAATGTGGGCTCACAGGAGCGGTATGCTGTTTAATCACATGCCACTTTTGTGCTAAATCTGAGCCAGCAGGAAAAGGGCATTTCTCTAGCATTAATTCAGAAAGATGTATTTTTCTCTTATTTGAAAAGAAAGGCTTAGTCCCAGCTGTAAGGCAACATTTTCTCTTAAGGGACTACTCTGTTCCTGGGGAGTGACCTCTCCTAGACTGATGCTTTTCTCCTTGACAGCTACATTTCCATTAAATTTTACACTCTCCTTTACTACAAAAGGCCCAGCTCAAACGAATTGACTATGATAAGGACAAGGAATTGTAGAACGTGCTCATTGCACGATAAAAATGTATCTAGAAAAACAAAAGGGGGAATGGGACCTTGGATCTCCAAGATCCCGAATATCTTTAGTCTTATTTACTTTTAATTTTTAAAATTTGGATGTTCATGGCCAAAACGCGGCCGATAGGCACGGACAATGGCCAACCCCCACAGGAGCAGGTGAGATGGAAGGACGTCTTGACCAGACAATGGAAAGGACCGGATCCTATAGGATCCAGGGGAGCGGTTTGTGTTTTTCCACAGGAAGAAGACAATCCATTTTGGCTACCAGAGCGACTAACGTGAAGACTCGTGATGACTGAAGATGACACCCTGAAGAATTCATCTGCAGATGCTTCCAGTCCTAATTTGGATCCTCCAGATCTGGGTTCCTAGTATATGGGGAGAACAATGATGGGCTATATTATCTGCTTTTCCTAAACCTATACCTGTTAGACATGATGCTATGGTATTTCCAAGATTTCTTACAACTGATAAAACCATGGGGCTGCCTTATCTTCCCTATGATAAAATGCATGCCCCCCTGGGAGAAAATCGTTCCTTGCCTGAACGGGGTTCTCTCTGTTTCCAGATTACTGAGACAGGAAACTGTATAACTCTCTTAAAGAGAACCTTGGGGTGGTTTTATGAAAAGAGAAGCTGAGTTAAATTAACAACCAAAAAGAATAATAATAAAAAGGACTATAGTTATGTCAAAGAGTTCTCACAGTCCTTTTTACAACCAGCCGTTTGGATAGATAGAACATTTTTATCACCCAAACTTATTGATGGAGAACATCTTCGTTAACCTGAGGTCTCTCCCTTTTGTAGTCTAGAAGATGAGAGAGTTGTTCTGCCTTGGTCTGATTGTCAATCCAGAGTAATACGATGGGCAGATACCAATGAAACTTTTTCCTTGTTACCCAATATGCTGAGAGATCTTGGAGCTGATGCGATAATGAGAAAAGGTCCTTTTCTATTAGTATGAATCCTTTTCACAAATGGCTACTCTGTAGAGTTAATGGCAGTTGTACCGACCTCAACCCGCTAGCCTTTCTCCAGGGTAGAGAGGCAGGAAGAACATCCTTTACAGGAGTTATTAATAGAATTATGGTGAAACAGAGTTCAGATCCGATCCCTCAGTTGACAAATCCTATTCAGTTAATTACTGGAGTTAACAAGATTATTGTAAATCAAATGGTATTTTCACCTACTATTCTTTCAAACTCCTCATTTGAAAAATGCACTAATGATTCATGCATGATGTCTCAGTGTTGGGCGGTTGAACAAGCTAAACGTGCCATGGTTGCCAGAGTGCCACGATGGGTTCCTGTTTCTGTTGAAACACCCTCTATTCTATTCAGACAAAAAAGAGACTTTGGCATAACTGCAGCCATAATGACGGTGATATCAGTTAGTGCCATTGCAGCTATAGCTGCTGGGATTGCTATGACAACCAAAGTTCAAACAGCAACAGCCTTAAATCAGCTGTCCGCTACAGTGGCAGAGACAGTTAACATCCATACTTCTATGAGTGCTGAATTAAAAGGCAGATTGATGATTGTTAATCAGCGCCTAGATTTGGTAAAAGAAAGATTAGACATTCTTTTTCAATTGGCACAATTGAGATGTGAAAGAAAACTGGGAACACTCTGTATTACTAGTGTTCAATATGAAAATTTTACTCGAACAGCTAATTTATCCAGACAATTGTCTCATTACCTAACAGGAGAATGGTCAAAAAGATTTGATGAACTCCTTGAGAAGTTGCGAGTAGCGGTGATGGCCATCAACTAACTCAACACGCATGGACCTGTCACTGACTGAAAGACCTTCTTCCTGGACTTCTTCAACCTTCCCCTTCTTTAAGGAGTGGGTGGGAGTAGGCCTGTTTGGTACAACCCTGTGTTGCAGATTAGTGTTCATACTCTGGTTGGTTTACAAGCTCAGAGATCAACAGAAACGTGACAAAGCCGTGATTACCCAAGCACTTGTGGCTTTAGAACAAGGTTCATCTCCCGAAATCTGGTTATCTATGTTAAAGAAATAGCGAGCAAACAGATCCATCAGCCGCTACACCCAAGGGCTCAGCCCATTACATTGGGTCGATGAGGAGTTTTAGCCTGACTGGTCTTGTCTGTGTAGCTCTGGTACCTGAATTTTGAGACAAACAGCCCTTGCACCCCTAGGAGATGACTCCATTGCACAGGGATGGGTGTTTGCATCTCTTTCGATTTCCCTAGCCTTTGCACCCAGAGGACTTGTTTCCATTGCACCTGGTAAGGTAGGGGAGACTGTATCAAACTATTAGTCCTTGATCGCTTATTCCCCCATGATAGAATTTGCTTGATCGGGCTTGAGTTTGAGTCATATTGGTACTGTGCCAGACAGACCAAGGGCAACTCCATCTTTTCGTCTCCAGGCCAGCTGCCATTGGTCCCAACGACGGGAATAGGTTGATGCCATATGCCAGAACTACACTACGAGCTGTGAGTTTACCCCATGATGGGCATTACGAGTGGCCACAACCTGGGTGCACATTCTTGCTGGCAAGAATGCCAGGTGTGGGTGCAACCCTCGTAGCCTAAGATAAGGAGCTCACCATTCTTTGGTGCTGGCTATGGAAGAACATCAACTAGCCTAAGACATGGGAAATGGCCAGTGCCTGTGATTCTCATTTAAAACAAAAAAGGGGAGAAGTTGAGAGCCGTGAAAGGCAGAGACAGCGCTGGCAATCTGATGCTCTCACAAGTTCTATAATTTATTGCCTTTGTGTAAGGGGAAAGCGCGGAAAGTCACAGTCCATCCCAGGGCATATAAGATTTATGGGCAATTAACCAACCAGATATGTACACATCGCTCCAGGGGGTATTTAACAGGGGGTATTTAACCAGGAACCCTGAGTGATAGTCCTCCACACTTCCCAGGGCTCGGGTTCCCATTACAAGGGACATAAGTGTAGAAGGTCTCACAACTGTTTAACTGCCTTAAACGCCTTACTAGTAGAACAGTGGGCTTGATCGGCGAAATAACAGTTGGGAATTTGTTGTAGCAATATAATAAAGAAGGGGGAGATGTTGGGAGCCGCGTACGCCATTCGACAATGGCGCGGCTCCGTGTGGGAGCCGCATACGCCAATTGTCAATGGTGCGGCTCCGTCAAGAAGCCGCATTCAAAGGCGCGGCTCCGTGAGGGAGCTGCACTCAATGGCACGGCTCAGTCAGGGAGCCGTGAGGTAAAGTGCGCCTGACTAAGGCGCACTGGTTCCCTGCCTCTCAGCCCGTGAGGGAGCCGTGAGGTAAAGTGCGCCAGAGTAAGGCGCGCCG
>NW_021625274.1:0-8424 GCF_004785775.1 Grammomys surdaster
CGAGTCATAGGCAGAGTCATAGTGAATTGTCCCCTGAACCTTCACCTAGCCGATACCCGGTTCTGAAGATATCTGCATTCCCCCTGAACACCCACACTCCAGTGTCATTCCCTTCCCCACATCCTGCCTTTCTGTGTTTATAACCCCTGTGTGAATTAATTAAGATTTGAGAAAAAATAAAGAAAAAAAAGAAAAAAAAAGGAAAAGTTGGGTGTTATTCTGATTACTTGCCTCTATATGTGATTTTTGGTCCTTTTCCCTTGCAGCTCTCATTGTTACGTTAGTTTAATGTTTTGATTATTATGTATCAGGAGACATTTCTTTTCAGTTCTGTCTGTTTTGTGTTCTGTATGCTTCTTGTACCTTGAAAGGCTCATTCTTTAGATCTGAGAAATTTTCTTCTTTTACTTAGCTCAAAAATATTTTTTGTGCTTTTAATTTGGGTTTCTTCTTCTTCTATCCCTTTCTTTCATAGGTTTGGTCTTTTCACAGTGTGCCAGATTTCTTGGATGTTTTATGCCTATTTATTTATTTATTTATTCATTCATTCATTCATTCATTCATCTATTTATTTATTTTTACATTTATTTTTATATTTTCTTTGACTGGGCTATCCATTTCTTTTACCTTGTCTTCAAGACCTGAAGTCTTTTCTTCATGCCTTTTCATCTGTTAGGTTTTTTTGTACTGACATCTTAAGCTTTTTATTTCAGTTTGGGTTTCTTTAGCGTTTCTGTTTCTACATTCATGTTGTATTTATTCAATTGTGTTTTCACAAGTCTTCATTAAGGCATTTATTCATATTCTCTTTAATATTCTTAAACATAGTCATAATTGATACTTTAAAGTTCTTGTACTTCAGCTAAACTGCATTTCTTTTTCTTTTCTTTTTTTTTTTTTCCGAGACAGAGTTTCTCTGTGTAGTCCTGGCTATCCTGGAACTCACTCTGTAGACCAGGCTGGCCTTGAACTCAGAGATTCGCCTGCCTCTGCCTCCCAAGTGCTAGGATTAAAGGCTTGTGCCACCACCGCCCGGCTTAAACTGCATTTCTTAGGGTCTATTACAATATACAGCTAATGGCTTCTGGAGGAAAAATATTGTCTTGGCTGTTCACATTTATGTTTTTGTTATCTTGAATTACGATGGCTGAAGGATTTCTTGCTGTAGACATCTGATCACATCTTCATTGGCTGGGTGTTCCATTCTTTGGCTGCCATTGCCTACTTGGGGTCTTAGGCAAGTGTAGTGGTTGTAGGATCCCTTATAGAGAGCACATCTGTGTCTGTGGGTCAGTGGGTGGTGACACAAAGGAATGGAGGTAGGCTAGGAAGAAAGGCCGAGAGGGTCTGTGGGAAAAAACCAGGGAGATCCTGTCCACACCAAAATACTAGGTCCCTGGATGTGAGGTGTGAAGTAGGAGGTGGGATCCCTGCAATCAAGTTGCAAGTTGCAGTAGTACCAAGAATATGTATGGAGAGACAGGGTCAAAAGGGTTAAGGGGACCCTGGATCTGTAGGAAGAGGTAGCTTCTCTAGTGAATCTTAAGTTTGGGTGGAAAAGGGCTATCTGAGAGTAGAGTGCTGCAGGGTTGAGGTGAGACTGGAGAGAACATGATGAAGGGCAGGAAGGATAATGAAAATCTTGAATACCATCCTGGTGCTACTTGTGACAAGGGGGCAGGAAGAGGGTTCCAGATGGAAAGTGTTTCTGGAGTTCTGTGGCTGACACAAAGGAATGGAGATGATTTAAAACGGTAGCTGAAACGTGCTGCTTTTTGAATAGACCTGGTTCTAATATCTTCATCCTTCTGAGGTGATTTTTCAGTCTTCTCTTCCTTGCAAAATTATTTCCAAATGACTGTCCACCCTTTCCCATGCTCGCTCTAGTTTCTCTTTGTCAGTATTAAAAACTGACACACAAAGAATAAATAAAAATGAAAAAAATTAAAAATAGACAAAAAAAAAAACCCACCCTGACAGGCTCCTGTCATGTCAGTACTTGGTAGATGAAGGCCCAAAGGTCAGGAGTTCAAAGGCAGCTTCAGCTATGAAGCAAAGTCAAAATCAGACTTGGATACATGAAGGAAAATAAAAAATGAAAAGCTGTCCCAAGGAAAGGGTGTGAGAGTCCTACTTGTAGTCCTGACTCTGTCACAAAGTATCCTTGCATGGGCAGTTGGTCACTCCTTAAGGGACCTCAAATCAAGGAGCCTGACTAAGAAATCATTTGTGTCCTAGTGTTTGGCTATCTACTAATGAATGGCCTTCTCTTAGAACCTGGTTTATTTGCTACAAAGACAGCAGTGATGATTCTGTATTACTGCGTCAATGACCAGAGATAACACCATTCCACAACCTCATCTCTCTGGGATTTTTTAGGAGACTTTGGAAGGTACCAAGTACTAACAGCCAAGCGCCTTGTTTGTGAATCACCTAGAAGACTTTGTTCAGTGTAGATTATAATTCAATACATCTGAAATTCTGGGATTCCGCATTTCTAAACAAACTACTGGATGTCATTTTAGAAAATCCACATTGAGAGACAAGGGTCTATTCGACATCCTCCAGACAAGTAGGACCACTTTAGGAAGTCCTAAAAGATGGTATCTCTCTTTATTCAGATTCAACACAAAAATGTCTTACCTCAGAGAAACTTCTCGGCCAATCAATCTTTCATCCAAGAACAATAAACCATGTATTGATTTACATTAGAAATGGGTGATTACAAGCTTTGTTCTCACATGTACTTTTATCTAATAACATTCATTCAATTTGAATTCAGTGTACCAATTATTACTATCATTTGCCATTTCTTGGTATGAAAATCCAGGGCTTTGCATATGGTAAGCAAATATACCTCTAACCTATGTCTGCCCAGCCCAGTAATTATTTTCATAACCAAGTTCTCTGACTTCACTTGGGTTGCTTCAAGTACACAAGATTTCTGAAGACAAACGGTTTCTCCACCCAAGCAGATTGTAAATAACTTTCAGCCGGGCGCCACCCTGAAGAAATTCACTGTTTAGAAAGTTTGCCAAGATGATCTCAGAGTACACTAACCTGAACACAGTTCATTTTTTTTCTTTGGGGAGGGGTTGCTTGTTTTTGAAGACAGGCTTTTAAATAGCCCATTCTGGCTTCGGACTTACATGAAATGGGCTTGCACTCCTGATCCTCCTGCCTGTACATCCCTAGTGCTGGAATTACAGGTATATGTCACCACCACTCCATAACAGCTCCTTTTTAAAAAAGGGTATCTATTCAGTACCGTGATAAAGTGGTACACTGAACAAGAAACAGCATGGGTGGGGACAATTTTTCATTAAAATGTCTTGCACTGCTGACATTGCACATGCATTGTTGACATAGATACCTATATGCACACACCAAATAAATGTGAAAATAAATAAAAACAAGACCCCTTGTTGGAGACCAGCAAGAGGGTTCATCAGGTAAAGCAGTGGTTTTCAAACTCTGTGTTGAGACTGTTTGGGGGATAGTGTGATCCCTTCACAAGAGTCCCATATCAGATAACCTACATATCAAGTATTTACAATATGATTCATAACAGTGGCAAAATTACAGTTATAAAGTAGCAACAAAAATAATTTTATGGTTAGGGGTCACCACAACGTAGGGAACTGTATTAAAGAGCCACAGCACTAGGAAAGTTGAGAACCACTGAGTAAAGTCTCTTGCTACCAAGCCTGATGGCCTGGTTTTCATTCTTGGAACTATGGTAGAAGGAAAGGCTTGAATCTGGAAAGTTGCTCTCTGATCACCATACAATTGCCCTGGCATATGCATGTACATGCAAGTACATGCATGCATGTGTGCACAAACATGCACATAGGCACACAAATATATATATGTGTGTGTATATGTATATATGATTATAAGTATATATGTATGTATATATGTATATATTCATATGTTTACATATATAATTTAAATATATATAATGTATATGAATAGTGCCTAAAACACTTCATCTTTGTTGCAGCTAGGGCTTGCTACCACTGTGCTGTGCTCATCTGAAGCACAGTTGTGTAGAATAGCTATGAATGTGACCCAGCACATTTGTAGAGGGCAGTGCCATGTTACAATAGCAAAAAGTTAGCTGGACACCTATAAAGTAACCCATCTCCAGTGGAAGATATTACTGCCATTATGGGAGTATGATGGAAGATGATTTTCAAAAAGCTGAAAATTGATGGAGCGTATGACCTGGCTATCTCACTGCATATATATATCAAGAAGAAATGAGATTAACATATGAAGTAGTTACCTGAATACATATGTTTATTGCAGTACTATTCACAATTGTCAAGAACTGGGATAAACTTGGGTGTTTATCAACAGATGAATAATTAAAAAAATACTCTGTGTGTGTTTGTGTGTGTGTGTGTGCGCGCTCGCGCGTTATTCAGGCTTTAAAAAAAGAAATCCTAGGACTGAAGAGATGGCTTAGTGGTTAAGGGTGCTTGCTGCTCTATTGGGAGAACTGGAATTCAGATCCCAGTACACACAATGAGTATCTCACAAACACATGCAATTCTAGCTCCAAGGGATCCAATGCCCACAAAAGTGCACACACATGCACGCCTGCGCGCCCCCACACACACACGTATACACTCAAATAAAATAAATAATTTTAAAAAATGAAATCCTGTTGTTTATAGCTAAATGGATGAATGCGAAGTACATTATTTTAAGTGAAATAAACCAGTGAGAGGAAGACAGACATCACTTGATTTCAAGTAGAAACAAGTAAAGAAGAATTACTAAAGGGTTGGGTAAGAAGTGTAGAGGGAAGCTGTACCATAGGAACCAAAAATACCATGAGAGACAAAATTTTGTACTTCTGAAATACAGTAAGACAACTGTAGTTTATAATTAGCTGTTAATATTTGATAAGAATTAGAAGAGGAACCATAAAGCATTTCTATGTTTATGGTAAGGATGTGGAATGGTTGTTACCATGCATTAGGGCATCACACATTGCATCCATGAGCTGAAATGATCACATTTAAAGCCTGGAGAGATGGCTCAGTTAATAATGTGATGGTTATGCAAGCATAAGGACCTGAGTTCAGATCCCCAGCACCTACGTAAAAAGCTTGGCACTACTTATCCATAGGTGATCCCAGTTCAGAGGAGGTAGTGATAGGCAGATTCCTGGAGTTTACTGGTCAACTATCCTAGCCAAATTAGTGAGAGACTCTGTCTCAAGAAAAAGGTAAGGAGCAATTGAAGAAAACACTCAGCATCAACCTCTGTCCTCTCATGCATGAGGCACATATGGTCAGTGTACGCACATAAATGCAGGTTCTCCCATATACACACATAAATCTTTTTTAAAAAGCAAGGTGGGGCTGGAGAGATGGCTCAGTGGTTAAGAGCACTGACTGCACTTCCAGAGGTCCTGAGTTCAAATCCCAGCAACCACATGGTGGCTCACAACCATCTGTAATGAGATCTGTTGCCCTCTTCTGGTGTGTCTGAAGACAGCTACAGTGTATTCATATATAATAAATAAATAAATCTTAAAAAAAAAAGATTTAAAAAAAAAATAAAAAATAAAAAGCAAGGTATTTTGATGTTTAAAAAAGAAGAAGAAATATAAAGTAATGAAGAATCCCTTCCTCACCCAGCCCTTCCTTCACATTACTCTTTTTTTCCTACGACAAATATTCCAACCTGAAAGTATTTGTGTAGTGTATCTATTGGCCACCTCCTTCACTGTGATGTAAGCTACCTGGCAACAGCTTCTTTTGCTCCTCTGCACCTGTATTCATAACAGTACCTGGCACACAGTAAGGACTTTTATTAAGTTGTATGAGTGACTATGCACAAAGAGCTACTATAATGCACCTTCAAGCTAAATGTCCCAGATACTAAAGGTTTGGTCTTCAGAGTGCACCACATGGACTCTACAGCGGACCCTCATCTTCACAGAAAGTAGTTTAGGGTTTCATCATCTTCACTTTGCCTGAATAAATTGTAAGTCAAGAAAGGTGTCAGGACCTTATCAAGTAGTAGGAGGCCTTTGTATCTCTCCGGCTGACTTGTATCTTTCAAATTGATTTATAAGGCTATTATACCTAAAAGCATAACAAAAATAAACCACATTTTATAGTTTTTGGCAATACCAAAGCAAAGAATAAAAAAAAAAATAAGTCAACACAGTTGGAAGGATGTGTTTCTTTTGAGACCCATGGTTCCTGAAATGTCTACTCTTGTAAAAGATAATACTGGAACAAACCCATCCCAGAGCTCTTGAGCAGCACCAGACATTTTCCTGCTTTTGTGGTAGAAGTAGAATCTAGATGTTGCTACTTCTACTTCTCCTTTTGGTCATTTGTTTAGTGTGAAGCCAAATCTGCCACATCCCTAATTCCCCCTGCTGTTAGAATTCAACCCATCTCCAACAAAAGATACACTGTTTTATCATCAGTGCTTGAGTCAGGATTGGACACAGAACACAAGACATTCCAATCAGTTTTACAAACACACACACACACACACACACACACACACACACAAACTCCCAAGGCCTTTCTTGGAAATCTTTGACATTAGTCTGAGGCTATGCATGTCAGAATTTTGTTGTCCTGAGGAGAGAACACTTAGAACCTCTAAGACCCTACCATAATAAAAAGGTAAAATCAATAAACCCAAGACTACCCGAGATGGGAACAACTTGTGGAATGTCAATTATATAAGCCTATAAAGTCAGTGCAGAGGTTTCCATTGGTCTGTACGCACCAGGATTAATTGATACACCACTCTAATGATACAGTGATGCCTGCTCACTTCTGTCCCTTGCTGGTCATTAACTGCTGAGAGTTTACTATGTGTCAGGCAGTGTTTGGTCTGGGGATTACAGGTAAAGAATAAGGGTCTTGTCGGGCGGTGGTGGCACACACCTTTAATCCCAGCACTTGGGAGGCAGAGACAGGCAGATTTCTGAGTTCGAGGCCAGCCTGGTCTACAGAGTGAGTTCCAGGACAGCCAGGTCTATACAGAGAAACCCTGTCTTGAAAAACCAAAAAAAAAAAAAAAAAAAGAATAAGGGTCTTGTCCTTGAGGCACGTACAGTCAAGCAAGGGGAATGAACAAGCAGGCAAAACAAAAAACAGATATGCTCTAAAAACAAATATGGTCCTTTCCAGGTAAAAATGAATCACCCGTGATGTCTGCTGTTAGAAGTTCTAATCCAGATGCTCGCCTCCGAACTTATACTACTCAGACCTTTGAAGGGTCACTGATAAGAACATCAAACAGCTAGAGATTGACATCACTAATCTGAAGAAATCCCTCGTTTCGCCTTCTGAAAAGACCTCCTAAAATTGCAAAGATCCTAATTGGACTTGATTTACTCTAGTACAATAGAAAAGATTGTAAATAGCTCTTGACTGTGTACAACCCTCAAAGAAGGTTGCCTTTACATAGACAAGACAAGGAGGGTTAAAGAGAACATGAAATAGGTAGCGAAGGCCCTAAGAAAAATCAGAGAGAGAAAGAGACAGATGAATGCTGGTACAAGAATTGGTTTGCAGCCTCTCCAAGGTTGTCAACCCTATTTCCTTCCATCTTGGGACCATTATTTGGGTTCTTTTTGCTTTTTTCTGCTGGTCCCTGGGCCTCAAATAGGCTGACTAACTCTGTGAAACAACAGATAAATAATTTGGTAGCAAAACCTATTCAGTTACACTATCATAAGTTAGCTATGGAGGACCACGAGACTCAAGATGAGGTTGTTACTTTATACAGGGTGCTTCCAAAACCCATCTCCACCCAACCTAAAAGGGGGGACTTCTGCCCCTAGACCAAGCAGAGAGGGGCCACCCAGAACCCCCTCTGACTGGTGATCTGTATTCTTCCTTAGGCTGCGAGGCTAAGCACTGCAAGGGAATATAAATAAAAGATAAAAATATCTCTCTGGGTTCCCTGAGGGACAAGCCTGACTGCATAGGGGTTGATGTCAAAAGTATCCCCTCTCCAGGAAAAAGACATCGGGATGGGTATGGCCCTCATGCCTCACTGGACAACGACAGGGGGACTGGAGCCATTACAAGGTCTGGAGCCATTACAAATACTGGAGGTCAGGCCTCTATCCCCGCCTCCACAAGATTAGAATTGCCACAGCCCTTCTATACTTAGAGAAGGGAGGAGATGTCAGGGGCAGCCCTGCTTACACACTGTAGGCCTAAAATCAGCCATAGGCCTAAAATCAGCAATAGGCCTGTCATACATATATACTAACATCAAGTCTTGGGTCTCAGTGGAAAAACATTGAAACAGATGGCTATAAGCTAATGTCAACAGGCAGCTTTTGTGGAAATTTATAAGCCTGAGTAGTCATAGACCTTGAAAATAGGTAGCCTTGGCAGACAATACCAACTTAGATAAGGACAATCG
>NW_021625275.1:0-5210 GCF_004785775.1 Grammomys surdaster
GCGATGATGAGCAGATTCCCCAGCAGGGTCAGAGTGTAGGTGACCAGAAGGACCCCGAAGAGGAGGAGCTGGAGGCCCCGTTTGTCTGTGACCCCCAGAAGCACGAATTCCATCACGGAGGTGCGGTTGGCCGTGCGGATGGGCGCAGGGGGCTCCATCTGCAAGGGTTGCAAGATGTCCTTGTGGTCTCAGTAAACTCGGAAATGCAGGCACAGTGAGTGTTACAAATCGTACTGTGGATCAAACTCGAGGCTTTTAGAAGAATTTGTGGAACATCTTGAACATGTGAAATACCCTGTGAATGTGAGATCTCCACAGCATTCTATCGCACAAGGATGGAAAATAATTTAGACCTACTTTAATGCCAGCACACGGGAGGTTGAGGCAGCACAATCAGGATCAAGATCAGCCTTGGGCTGGAGAGATGGCTCAGCGGTTAAGAGCACTGACTTCTCTTCCAGAGGTTCTGAGTTCAATTCCTAGCAACCACAGGGTGGCTCACAACCATCTGTAATGGGACTTCTTCAAGTGCATCTGAAGGCAGCTACAGTGTACTTGTGTAAAATAAGTCTTAAGAAACAAAAAAAAATCAGTTACATAGGAAGTTTCAGACCAACCAAGGGCTATATGAAAGTCCATTTCAAATAAATAAATAAACAGATAAATAAATAAAATTTTCTCACAAAAATACTAATTAGATGATTTTTGCTTCAGATGCTTGTTTTTTGTTTTTTTTTTGTTGTTGTTTTTTGTTTTTTTCGAGACAGGGTTTCTCTGTGTAGCCCTGGCTGTCCTGGAACTCACTCTGTAGACCAGGCTGGCCTCGAACTCAGAAATCCTCCTGCCTCTGCCTCCCAAGTGCTGGGATTAAAGGCGCGCGCCACCACCACCCCGGACGAGTATAAGTTTCAATGGTAAGATGTATTTTTGCTAAGTGCATAAACCACTTTTGTGTCATTTACTTCCCGATAGCCAGCACGTGGAGGGAGAGCCACGAGGCCAGCCAGGATTGGCCGCACACACCCGCAGTCTCAGAACTGGGATGCTTTCCTGTTTCTCTGCAGCCCACTCCTACATAGCAAATGGATTGACTGGGGCTCACAGAGCAGGAGAGAGCTGGGTATGGTGATGCATGAGAAGTCGAGGCAGCCACACCATGAGTCTGAGCCTTAGCCTCATTGAGACTCTGCTCTGAGAATTTAAAATACATACATACATATATATATATTACCTGGAATTTCTCAGTTACCTTTATCAAGAAGGGGCAGATTTCCCACATGACAGGAAACAGGCTACAGAGAGAAGGTCATGAATCAGACCAGCCCAAGTGACAGAAATGAGGAGTCTTCAGAATGGAATAGACACACACACACACACACACACACACACACACATCAGACCCCATAAGATAGTGGTTCTGAATCTGTGATTTGCAACCTCTTTGGTGGTCCAAATGACTCTTTCACAGGGGTCCCATATCAGGTATTTATATTACGATCCATAGCAGTAGCAAAATTGCAGTTATGAAGTAGCAATGAAAATAAATGTGTGGTTGGGTGTCACCAGGAACTGTGTTAAAGGCTCGCAGCATTGGGAAGGTTGAGGCAAGAGTGGGGAGGAGGGTTCACAAAGACGGACATGGAGAAGAGAGGCAACAGGGAGAAAACACACAAAGCAAGGAGTGGTCAGAGTCAGTAGCAAAGGGAAGACACAGACTGGAAGAAGACAGAAACAAGAAAAACAAGAACAGAGGCACAGAGAAGGAAAGGGATCAGAAAGCCCCCAGGAAGGCAAGGAGAGAGACAGAAGAAAGCCTTTCAGGTCCTTGGTAGACACTGAGCTATCCTGGTCTCCAGAGGCACTGTTATTACAGGAGCCAGTGTGAAAATGAAGGACCTTGCCCTCGGCTCCCCCAAGGCCTTAGGCCTCAGGGACCCAGAGAACTTCTAAACTTCTTATTCTCCTTATGGGAGTGATTAATTTGACTTCCTTCAGATGCTTCCCACAGGAACTTGTTTGGAGTCTCAATTTTATTTATTTATTTATTTATTTACTTATTTACTTATTTATTTATTTATTTATAGAATATCATATATTGGGAGTGCTAGAAAATTGGCTCATTGGTTAAGAGTAGTTGATGGTCTGTTTTCCAGTGCTCACATGGCTGCTCGTAACCATCTGTAACTCCAGTACCAGGTGATCTATCACTCTCTTCTGGTTCCTGTGGGCACTGGGCATGTACATGGCATGAAGACATACATATATACATTCAGTCAAAACACTCACATGTAATAAAAATAAACAAATCTAAAAATGCTTAAAAGAATATCTTTTATTTATTTTTTGATAACTTCACACAGGTATTTACAATGTAGGTATATCTAGCCCTCACCCACCGCTCCCATAGACTCATTCACAGGTCCTCCCCCCCACCCCCCCCACCCCCCCCATCATGTTTTCTTCCTTTTTTGTTTGGTTTGGTTTGCTTTTTTTTTTTTTTTCCGAGACAGGGTTTCTCTGTGTTGCCCTGGCTGTCCTGGAACTCACTCTGTAGACCAGGCTGGCCTTGAACTCAGAAATCCGCCTGCCTCTACCTCCCAAGTGCTGGGATTAAAGGCATGCGCCACCACCGCCCAGCCATGCTTTGCTTTTTCAAGACTGGATCTCTCTGTACATAGCCCTGGCTGTCTTGAAACTTGCTCTGTAGGCCAGACTGGCCTCTATGAGATCTACCTGCTTCAGCCTCCCAAGTGCAGGGATTAAAGGTATACATCACTACTGCCCAGCTTGTTTGGTTTTTATTGTTTTGGTAAAGCTCTGAGTCTAGTCAGGGTTCCCTGTTGGAATGCTAACTGATCTCATTGGCTTATTCTTGTGCTTGGAACCACAGAGGCTGAGAGTTCATGGGTACATCAGCCCTGTCATATCCAGAAGGCGGATTCCAGAATACTCCTCTCCATTCTCCAGAGCTTACCTTCTTTCTGCTTCTGAAACATTCCCTGAGCCTTTTCGGGAAGGAGCTGGTAGAAATGCTTGGTTTCCAGCTGAGTACTCAGCAGTCACTTGTTCTTGGGACTTTGACTGATTGTGTTTCTCTACCTTGTTACTCACACAGGAATGAGGCTTTGCCGGTGAGGGTTAGGAGCAGTGTTCATCTATGGGTATTAACATAAATATTTAGAAGACAGTATCACAAGAGAACCATTTTGAAAAGATTTATTTATTTTACGTGTTCCAGTGTTTTGGTGCGTGCATGGAACGTGTCCAGTGCCCTGCAAGGTCAGAAAAGGGCATCAGATGCCCTTGAACTGGAACTACGGAGGATGTGAGCCACCATGTGGGTGCTGAGAATTGGACCTGAGTCCTCTGCAAGAGCAGCCACTTATCCAGTTTCTCTTAGTACATACATTGAAACCAAGCAAGAGTACTAGGTTCTTCTCTATGACCTATGACCTCCTAGAGGCCTCTTAGGTGAGCACATCCCTGGCCCTCTATTTGAACTTTAATCTGTTTTCAGACTCCTAAAGACAGACTTGAGCGTTTGTATCTAAGGGTGTCACAGAATCACTTTGCGATTTCTTTCCAATGTGACTGAGTTAAATAAATCAGCTTTTTATTGTTAACTTGGCTGTTTTAATTGGATCCTTAAGGATGAGTGGCCCAAGCTGGCTTCGTGTGGCACAGACTGTAAATGCAATTTTTGGTAGCATCAGTATGCCTTCAACATGAGCTTTAAAATTAATTAGTTTTTTTTTTTTTTGGTTTTGTCTTGATTTGTGATGGTGTTTGTTTTGTTTTGCCATCCCCACTCAAATAAATATACCTTCATTTGGCTGGAGAGATGCCTCAGTAGTTAAGAGCGCTGGCTGGCTGCTCTTCCAGAAGACCTAGGTTCTACTCAGCAACCACGTGACTACCACAATCATCTGTAACTCCAGTCCCAGGGAATAATCTCTTCTGACAGAGGAGGACACTGCACACAAGTAGTGTTAGGCACTCAAATGTATATTCAGACAAACCACAGACAGACAGACAGACAGACAGACAGACAGACAATGAAAGAAAATTAAATGACACCCACCCCACACACACACTTTGTTTAAACCAGCCAGGCCTGGTAGCACATATCAAGTCAAGCTACTCAAGAGCCTGAGACAAGAAGGTGGAAATGCCAGGCCCTGCATCATCTGCAGTGAGTTCAAGGTCAGCTTCAGTAACTTCCCAAGACAATGTGTGAAAGTAACAAAGGAAAAGAAGGCTTGAGGGTGCAGCTTGGTGGGGCACTTGGCCTCAGCATGAGCATAACCCTGTGTTCAATCCACAAAAATCCACAATACGTACATACACAGTCACTAATAAGCAAGTCAATAGCAATGCCATTCCACCGAGAGCGCAGTTTTGCAGTCTTATGCTCTGAATATCTTGGAGGAAAGCTCCCTTCCCCTGAGCAGCAAATCCCTGCACACGCTGTGTATCAGTTGGTTCCTGAGGCAGTAGATGAAGGGGTTCAGCAGGGGTGACACTGTGGTATTGAAGAAAGCTATTCCTTTGTTGAGGTCTAGCCTCCCTGTCTGCGTGGGGTTGAGGTACATGATGATGCAGCTTCCATAGCTCATCGACACCACCAGGATGTGGGAAGAACAGGTAGAGAAGGCCTTGCTACGACCCCCAGTTGTAGGCAGGCGCAGGACAGTGCTGATGATGCAGCCATAGGATAAGGCTGTGATCAGTGTGGCAATGAGCAGGGTGCAGACGGCCACCAGGAAGGCCACCAGCTGCAGAAGCCTGGTGTCTGCGCACACCAGCTCCAGCAAAGGGGAACTGTCGCAGAAGAAGTGGTTGAGGACACGCGGACCACAGAAAGGGAGAGACAGCATCCAGGCAAAGAGCCCAGGCAGGGCCAGGAGGCTGGCTGCCCAGCAGGCCAGTACCAGGACAGAGCACACGCGGGGAGTCATGAGTGCTGGGTAGCGCAGTGGCCAGCAGATGGCCAGGAAGCGGTCAGTGGACATCACGGCCAGCAGCAGGGTCTCCACGGCGCCCAGGGTGAAGTAGAGTATCATCTGGGCGAAGCAGCGGCGGCGGGAGATGGTCCCGCGCGCCGCCAGCAGGTGTGCCAGCATCTGTGGGGACACGGTGGATGTGAAACCCACCTCCAGCAGGGAGAAGTGGCGCAGGAAGAAGTACATCGGGGTGTGCAGGCGGCGGTC
>NW_021625276.1:0-14712 GCF_004785775.1 Grammomys surdaster
GCGATGATGAGCAGATTCCCCAGCAGGGTCAGAGTGTAGGTGACCAGGAGGACCCCGAAGAGGAGGAGCTGGAGGCCCCGTTTGTCTGTGACCCCCAGAAGCACAAATTCCATCACGGAGGTGCGGTTGGCCGTGCGGATGGGCGCAGGGGGCTCCATCTGCAAGGGCTGAGGGGAGTCTCTCTGAATCTCAGTAACCTAGAAATACTGGGCCATTAAATTTCTATCACAAAGAGTACTGGAGTTAAAGCACATGACATTTAGAACTGCATTTGTAATATGGAAACACGGCATCAGAGTGAACTTTTTTTTTTTTTTTTTTGGTTTTGGTTTTTTTCGAGACAGAGTTTCTCTGTGTAGCCCTGGCTGTCCTGGAACTCACTCTGTAGACCAAGCTAGCCTCGAACTCTCGAACTCAGAAATCCTCCTGCCTCTGCCTCCCAAGTGCTGGTATTAATAGTGTGCTCCACCACCGCCAGGCCAGAGTGAACTTTCTACATGCCTTAAATGAAAATGATGGGTAAGTATTAGACTCCTGTAATGACACACTTCGGAGACTAAGGGAAGAGGACCAGGAATTCAAGGACATCCTTGGTTACCTAGAAAACTGCAGGATATCCTGGGTTACATGAGATCCTATTTCAAAAACCCACAGGAAAGGAAGAAGGAGACAGTTGAGGAGGAAGAAGAGAAGGAGGAGGGCTGGAGAGATGGCTCAGAAGTTGAGAGCACTTACTGCTCTTTAAGAGGTCCTGAGTTCAATTCCCAGCAACCACATGGTGGTTCACAACCATATGGCACTCTCTTCTGTAGTGCAGGCATATATGCAGGCAGGACATTGCATACATAATAAACAATTAAAAACATACCCTTCAACTCAATAACTCTCCTTTCTAAAAAAAAAAAAAAGAAGAGAAAGAGGAAATAGCAGAAGAGAAAGAAGGAGCAAGGAGGAAGAAAGAGAAGAAACAGAAAGTAGGAATAAGCAGTAGGAAGAGAAAAGAAGAGGAAAAGGAGGAAGAGGACAAGGAAGAAGAGGAGGAGGAGGAGATGGAGGAATTTTGTCTCCTGCTTCCCCAAGTTGTTTATTGTGTACTGGGAAGAAATTAGCCACTTAGGTGAGACTTGCTCTTTGCTGTGATTGTCTTATGTACCAATTGAAAAGATACAGTTTGGAATTAGTCAATTGTTACAGAAAGTTTCATTTCTTTGTGCACTGCCATGTTGTTTGCATGTATGTTGGATGATACAATCAGTGTTTATAAAGGCATATGTCCCTGGGAGGTCTGGATGCATGCCTTTATTCCCCGTACTTGGGAGGCAGAAGCAAGTCTCTGAATTTGAGACCAGCCTGGTCTACAGAGAGAGTTCCAAGATGGCCAGACTACACACAGAAACCCTGTGTCCAAAAACCAAAGTTTGAGCCGTGTGGTCGTGGCGCACGCCTTTAATCCCAGCACTTGGGAGATAGAGGCACGCAGATTTCTGAGTTCGAGGCCAGCCTGATCTACAGAGTGAGTTCCAGGACAGCCAGGGCTACACAGAGAAACCCTGTCTTGAAAAACCAAAAAAAAAAAAAAAGGTGGTTGGGGGATGGGGAGGGAGAATATTCCTCACTGTGTAAACTAGGCTGGATTTGAACTCTGAGATCCATACGCCTGTACTTCCCCAGGGTCTAGGAGTAGAGGTGTGCACCACCATGCCTGGCTTAGGACATATGACCTTTCAGTTCCACTTGCTGAGTCTTTGTGAGTGCAGCCAGGACACAGGGGAAGAAACAGAAACCACCTGGGCGGGTGAACCACCTGCTATCTCAGTTCTGGGGAGACTGAAGCAGGAGGCCTGTCAACTTCAGCACCAGCCTGAGTTACAGGATGAGTTCAAAAAATCTGGGCTACAGCATGAGGTGTGAAAAGAAAGAGAAAGATAGAAAGAGAAGAGGATAAGAAATGAAGAAACAGGGAGACATGGTGGGGTGGGGGAAGGAAGGAGCGAGGAAGGGAGAAAGAGGAAGAATGAGAAGGGTTATGGGGAGGTGGCTCAAAGGGAAAAGTTGCTTGCTGCAGTACCCTACAACCAGAACTGAAGCCCTAGGACCCATATGGTGGGACATGAGAATGAACTCCTCTAGGCTGTCCTCTGACCTCCACATGGCCCTGTCAATAAATACGTAAGTAAATAAAACAAGAGAGTTTAGTTTCTACAACAAGGAAGAGATGGGCTAGAAAGCCAGCTAGGCAGTTAAGAGGGTAGATAAAGAAGCCATGTTTATTTACAGCATCCAGTTTGGGTGACTCACAACCATCACTAGCACTGGGCTCCAGGAGATCTAACACGATACTTTGGACTCTGTGGGTACCTACACTCACGTGTACCCACACTAATACATAATTAAAATAAAAGTCTTTAAAAAATCATGAAAAGAAAGAAGGGAAGAACAGAGGAAGGAAAGAAGGAAGGAAGACGGGAAACCCTACCCACAACCTGCCGTTCTGGGAAGACATTGCCACCTTCTGTAAGAGGACCACAATAGGAGGAGCTGGAGATCTGCAAAGATGTGAGTTGACTGGCAGCAAGAGAAAAGTTGCAATTCTGAGCTGCTGTGAGCCGCTGTATCACACTGGTCTACAGAGCACGACTAAGTCCTTCTTTGCCTTTTATGTGTCCGGTCTATCCAGACCAGATGTGCCAATCAAGATACAACAGGGTGTGCACACGCCTTCAATCCCAGCACTTGGGAGGCAGAGGCAGGTGGATTTCTGAGTTCCGGGCCAGCCTGGTCTACAGAGTGAGTTCTAGGACAGCCAGGGCTACACAGAGAAACCCTGTCTTGAAAAACCAAAAACCAAAAAAAAAAAAAAAAAAAAAAAAAGATATAACAGGGTGTTTGAGTACAAGCCATTCACTTCTTATTTCTCTTCTAGGGCCAGGGCCTCATGTAGCCCAGGTTAGCATGAAACTCCCTATGCAGCAGAGATTGACCACAAGCTTCTGACCCTACTGTCATTTCCTCCCAAGAGCTGGTATAGTACGTCAGTGCCATCACGTCACGTAGTCTATGGTGTTGGGAAGAGAACCCGAGGCATTGTGCAAGCTAGTGCTCTACCGACTCAGCTTCCGTCTCAGCCGGCAAGCCAAGGTTTTAATGCATAGCTCACCACGGCTCCTCAGCAGATGATAACGAAGCGAACAGATTCGGAGTGCTCTCAGAAGCAGAAAAGAAAGTATGAAGAAATGATGATTATGAGGAGATGGCCATTAGATATATTAATTAATGAATGAGAAAGGGAAGCTGAGGGATGACTCTGACAGGCTCAGACACCTTTTATAGTTCAGAACCCAAGATATGACTCACTCCCAGCCTGTCAGAAGAACAAGAGCACTATGGGCCAGTATGTGCTCCAGGGTTCTCCTCAATCCATTACACGGACGTCAGGCAATCCCACAGCAGCGTGGCTGGGACACCAGCCAATCCCACAGCAGCGTGGCTGGGAGGGAGTGGCTTTCCCTGACTGAGCCTCAGTCTCTGTTCCCACTAAGGAGACACTAACACCTCTTTAGTGTTTACCATCAATGTGTTCTGACATCCTCACAAAACCATGGGTCTAAAGTAATTTATATTATAATGTGTGCTGCAAACAGAAGAGTTAATTCAGAGTTCACACTGTCTCTGAATTAGTGTGCTTGGGTTCTACCAGGTTCCATCCTGCTAAAGATTTGCCATTCAAATCTGAAGTTGGTAGCTTGCCAAGAGGATGTGTTTAAAGATAACCAGGCTGCCTTCTCTACCTCATCAGGACTTATGGCAGGAAACATCCAAAGGTGATCTGACCCTCCACTTCTCCTCCAATAACCCTATTCTAGCCTCAATTAAAGGATGACGGGGAGCCCTGCACAAGGGTCTCCTCCTCTACATCTTTGGTTATTTTCTTCTGCTCTGTGACCCCCCAGCTTTCTAGCAATGGGTTGAATAGAGACCACAAAACAGGAGAGGGCTGGCATGGTGGTGCAAGCCTTTAATCTTAGCACTCAGGCAATTGGGGCAGGATCATTATGAGTTGGAGTCTAGCCTGCGCTACACAGTGAGACTCCCCTCTGAAGAAAAGATTTTTACCTGGAATTTATTAGTCCTCTTTATCGTGGAGGGTCAAAGGTCTGATTCTGGAGTTTTTCCACAGAGGTGCATGACAGGAAATGGGCTAAAGGGAGAGGCTCCAAAGAGAAATGGGGACAGACACACAGTCAGACAGACTCTGTTAAGGAAGACCATGACAAGGACTAGAGATGGGGAAGAGAGGCATCTGGAGATAAGTGGGCTAGAGGGCTAGAGGGCTAGAGGGAAGGAAAGATATAGATCCGAAATAAAATGCAACAAAAATAAAAACAGAGACACAGAGAGGAGAACTGGAAGGGTTCAGAAAGGCAGCAGGCAAACAAAGAGAGAAGAAAGAAACAAAAGAAAGCCTTTGAGCCCTTGAGAGATACTATTATCTCAGGGGCTAGGTCACACGCCAGTGGGAAGGAGAGACTTTTCCTTCTCAGTTCCCCAGTTCCTCAGGCCTTGGGGACAAAGAACACTTGTAAAACTGCAGTCATCCTTAAGGGACTGATTAATTCAACTTCCTTCAAACATTTCTCTGTGGGGACTTGTTTGGATGGATCTTTGTGTTTTGGAGAGAGTTGGAGGGTTTTGTTTTCTCCAAGAACTGTGTAGCTACTGATTCCATTCAGAAAAGAGACAGAGCAAGGGTGAGGTCAGGAAGTGATGAAGGTGGAGCCAGAGGTCAGAAAACAAATGTATGTGATAAAGATCAGCTTTGCATAAGGCTGGACAAAGATGAGGGGTCAAGAGTCAAGAGGAGAGAGTATGGAGGATAAATGCACTGATGACCAAGCAAAGTGCTAGAAGGAGAGGGGAAAAAGTAACGGGAGAACGAGGGTTACGTTGGTCATAGTGGTGCACACCTTTAATTCCAGCACTCCTGAGGCGGATGTAGCCAGATCTCTGAGTTCGAGGCCAGCGAATGTTACAAAGTGAGTTCTGGAATAGCCAGGAGTACACAGAAAAATCTTGTCTCAAAAACCCAACCAATAAACAAACAAACAAACAAACAAATAACAAAGAATGAGGGTTAGGCCATCAGGCCTTTAATCCCAGCACTTGGGAGGCAGAGGCAGGCGGATTTCTGGTGTTTGAGGCCAGCCTAGTCTACAGAGTGAGTTTCAGGACAGCCAGGACTACACAGAGAAACCCTGTCTGGGGTGGGGTTGGGCGGGGGGAAGAATGACGGTTAGGCAAAGGAGAGTAATGGTAGGAAGAACAGATGAAGCTGAGCCTTCGTGTTGTAAGAAGGGGAGAAAGCCCTTGTGGTCGGAGCGGTGGTGGGAAGCAGCTCCTCTGAGAACAGGTACGGGAGGTGGGTGTCAGACATGTGCAGAGCTGGATATCCTTCGTTGAAGAAATGGTTTGTTACAGGAGTGCAGAAAACATGACAATGTGGTAGAAAAATATCAATCAAATGGGTGAAGATGACGTTACACTTTGGGGACAGTGCAAAGTAACACTTGGCAGAAAGGAAGACCTTGAGGAGGAATAAAAGCGTTCTTGATACTATGTATAGAAGAAGATCAAGGCACTGAAGAGAGGGCTCAGGGGTAAGGGCTCTAGAGCAGTGGGAGTCAAGTTCCTGCACCCACATGGCAACTCACAACTGTCTAACTCCAGTTCCAGGAGACCCATTCCACTTGGCATGAATGTAGCGCACATATCTGCGCATGCAGGCAAAGTACCTATACAAATAAAATAAAATAAAATAAAATAAAATAAAATAAAATAAATCTTAACAAAAAAATCCAGGTAGTGGTGGCATGTGCCTCTAATTCCAGCATTCTGAAGGCAGAGGCAGGGAGACCTCCGAGTTTGGGGCCAGCCTGGTCTACAGAGAGAGTTTCAGGACAGCCAGGACTACACACAGAAACCCTGTAAACGAAAAAGATCAGCATTATTTGTTTGGCTGTTTATGTAACAGGGACTCTCTATGTAGTCCTGATGATTATGGAGCTGGATCTGTAGGCCAGGCTGACCTAAAACTCACTGAGAGCCGCCTCCGCCTCCGCCTCCGCCTCCGCCTCCGCCTCCGCCTGCGCCTCCGCCTCCGCCTGGAATTAAAGGTGTGAATGACATTCACCTTAAAGTACTTATTAAGCAGAGATGCTCTGATTGAAAATGGAAAACAAACTATTTGAGCAAAGCACTAATAAGGACCAGGTATCGGCTTTCAATTCGTTTTTGTTGTTGCTGCTTTGAGGTAGGATCTCTCTGGCCTGGAATTCTCTATGTAGAACTTGCTTTAATCTTTATGCGTGCTGGGATTACAGGCATATACCACTACACCTATTTTATTTTTAATTACAGTTTTTCTTAATAGACCACTAAGTTTCATTATGGTTGCTTTTAAGAGGTCTTATTTATAGTTTTTTTTTTCCCCAGTGGCTACACCATTGGTGAGGGGAATGTTTCTGATTGTTGGGACCTAGTTAAAGTATTAATGCCTAGATAAAATGTTAAGACCTAGGTAAAATACTAAGGCCTAGGTAACAGTTACTTGGCTAGCCTGCCATTATAAGGAAACTTTCTCCTATGTTTCTGCTGTTACTAAGAAACTTTCTAATGCCAAGATTGATTACATATTGTGTTATATTCTGTGCTCTTGGAAACCAGTAACCATAGAAGTCAGCAGAACTGTTTTGTATAGTTACCTACAATAAGCTTGGACCTGAGCCCACCACCCAACAGCACTTCCTGCATGCACCTATGTATAAGCTTTTATAAGCTGTCCATGGGATGGACCCCAACATAAAAGAGACACCAGAATCAATAGAAGAAACTATTTGGAATAAGACTTCTATTTTTTTTTTTCAAGACAGGGTTTCTCTGTGTAGTCCTGGCTGTCCTGGAACCCACTCTGTAGACCAGATTGACCTCAAACTCAGAAATCCTTCTGCCTCTGCCTCCCAAGTGCTGAGATTAAAGGCATGTGCCACCACCGCCCGGCTCTGAGAACTCTTTGTTCAGTTCCTTAATCCATTTCTTTTTTGGGGGGGAGGGGGGATGCAGCAAACTTTTACTGATGGCATTTAAGAGAGTAGGGAGTTGCTGTTGAAGTCACAGTAGACAACCTGATCCTCAGTGTAGCCCAGGATGCCCTTCAGTGCGCCCTCATATGCCTACTTCACCACCTTCTTGATGTCATCATATTTGGCAGTTTTCTCCAGGCAGCATGTCAGATCCATCATGAATACATTGGGGGTAGGAACACGGAAGGCCATGCCAGTGAGCTTCCCGTTTAGCTCTGGGATGACCTTGCCCACAGCCTTGGCAGCACCGGTGGATGCAGGGATGATGTTCTAGGCAGCCCCACGGCCATCACGCCACAGCTTTCTAGAGGAACCATACACAGTCTTCTGAATGGCAGTGATGGCATGGACCGTGGTCATGAGCCCTTCCAGGATGCCAAAGTTGTCATGGATGACCTTGGCCAGGGGGGATAAGCAGTTGTTGGTGCAGGAGGCATTGCTGACAATCCTGAGTGAGTTGTCATATTTCTTGTGGTTCATATCTATCACAAACATGGGGGCATCAGCAGAAGGGGTGGAAATGATGACCCTTTTGGTCCCACCCTTCAAGTAGGTCCCAGCCTTCTCCATGGTGGTGAAGACACCAGTGGACTCCATGACATACTCAGCACCAGCATCACCCCATTTGATGTTAGCGGGATCTTGTTCCTGGAAGATGGTGATGGGCTTCCCGTTGATGACAAGTTTCCCATTCTCAGCCTTGACTGTGCCATTGAATTTGCCATGGGTGGAATCATACTAGAACATGTAGACCATGTAGTTGAGGTCAATGAAGGGGTCGCTGATGGCAATAATCTCCACTTTGCCAGACATAGAGCAGAAGGCAGCCCTGGTAACTGGGCGCCCAATACAGCCAAATCCGTTCACACAGACCTTCACCGTTTTGTCTACTGAACAAGGCTGGCATTGAACAAGAAGATGCACTGTCCCTGGAACAGGGAGGAGCAGAGAGCCCTTGACCCATTTTTTTTGTTTTGTTTTGTTTTGTGTTTTTGGTTTTTTTTTTGTTTTTCGAGACAGGGTTTCTCTGTATAGCTCTGGCTGTCCTGGAACTCACTCTGTAGACCAGGCTGGCCTTGAACTCAGAAATCCGCCTGCCTCTGCCTCCCAAGTGCTGGGATTAAAGGCGCCTTGACCCATTTTTTAAAGGATTTATTTTTATTTAAAGTATGTGGATTCATGTAGATCTATCTGTAGGATCTGGGTATGAGTTTGTACATGTAGTGGCAAGGGAAGGCCAGAAGAGGGCACTAAATCCCTGGAGTTGGTGTGTAAACACACTCGTCAGCTGTCCTATGTGGGGTTTTGGTCCTCTGCAAGACCAGTCAGTATCCACTCTTTCTTGGTTTTTTTGTTTTTGTTTTTTTGAGACAGGGTTTCTCTGTGTAGCCATGGCTGTCCTGGAACTCATTCTGTAGACCAGGCTGGCCTTGAACTCAGAAATCCGCCTGCCTCTGCCTCCCTAGCGCTGGGATCAAAGGTGTGCGCCATCACTGCCCAGCCAGTATCCACTCTTTTTAAAATTATTAAAAATATAGCCAGGCGTGGTGGGGGCACACCTTTACTTCCAGTACTTGGGAGGCAGAAGCAGGTGGATCTCTGTGGGTTCCAAACTAGCTTGGTCTACAAAGCAAGTTTAAGGACAGCCAGGGCTATTACACAGAGAAACTCTATCTCACAAAACAAAAAATAAAACAAAAGACAAACAAACTCGTAAAACTTTCACCCAAAATTTATCCTGTCTACAAGAAATACAGGGACAAGGGATGGAGCAGAGACCAAGAGAATGGCCAACCACTAACCAGACAGCTTGAGGCCCACCCTATGAACATGCACTAATTCCTGACACTATTAATGATACTCCGTTATGCTTGCAGACAGGAGTCTAGCATGGCTGTCCTCTGAGAGGCTCCACCCAGCAGCTGACTCACACAGATGTAGACACCACAGCCAAACAGTAGAAGGAGCTTAGGGACTCTTATGGAAGACTAGGAGAAAGGACTGAGGGCCCAGAAGGAGATAGGAACTCCACAGGAAGACCAACAGAGTCAACTAACCTGAATCCTTGGGTCTCCCAGAGTCAGAACCACCCACCAAACAATGGACACAGGATAGACCTAGGCCTCCCCACACATATGTAGCAAATGTGAAGCTTGGTTGGTTCCTCATGTGGGTCCCAAACAACTGGAGAGGAGGCTATCCCAAGAGCTGTTGCCAGTGTGTAGAATATGTTTTAACTGGGCTGCTTTGTCTGGCAGGATGCGCCTAGCCCCACAGAGACTTGATGGGCCATTGTGGGGGATACCCAGGGGCCCTTACCCACTCAGAGGAGAAGTAGGGGGAGGGTTGGAGAGAAGTATTGTGGGAAGGGGTGACTGAGAGGGAGATAGCGAGTGGGATATAAAGTGAATAAGTAAAAAAAAAAAAACAATAATACTAATAAAATAAAATATAAATTTGTAAAGTAAAAAAAACCAAATAAAATGTTTATTACTTTATTTTATGTATATGAATGTTTTGCTTGCATGATATGTCTATGCACCAATGGCATGCCTAGTGCCCAAGGGAGCCAATTGCCTGCCCAGGACTCTCTGGCCTGTCAACTTTTTTAGCTGGTTGAAAGTCCTGCAGAGAACTCCAGGGTCCTAGCTTTTATGAGTCAGGACCCATGTTGGAGGGGGCTTCTTTGCTGATGCAGCTGCCTTTGAGTCCTGTTCCTTTTTTGTTTGTTTGTTTGTTTGTTTGTTTGTTTCTCTATATACCCCTGGCTGTCCTGAAACTCACTCTGTAGACCAGGCTGGCCTCGAACTCAGAAATTGCACCGCCCGGCAAGTCCTTCCTGTTCCTGTAAGTACCCTTCACTCACTCTCCTGTTAGTAACCCCCCAAACCTAACTGGCTCTCCAAAACTTTAATGTAATTGGAAAGCTGGTGGATAGCTGTGAGTTTGAGGCTAGCCTGCAGTATATAGTGAGCCTCAGGACAGCCAAGGCTACATAGACTCTGTCTCTAAATAAGTAAATAAATACACAAATAAATAAGTAAATAAGCTCAGAGCTGTAGACAAAACTCATTTGGTAGAGCATTTGCCATTGAAGCATGAGCATAGTTTTGATTCCCCAGTGTCAGAAAAAGGAATAAATAATAATCATCACATTATGAGGGTTCTTTTCATGCAATCGAAGTGAAGCTAGCTCTTCTCAGGCAAATGATTTTGTTGTTATCTTGGAACTCACTATGTAGACCAGGCTTATGAGGTGCTGGGATCAAACCCAGGCTTTCCCATGAGGCCAGAACTTTACCAAGGGAGTCAAATCCCCAACTTCTCTATGGGCTTTGTAGGCTGCCTTCTGGTTTCTGTCTGGAGGGCCAAACCCAGCTGGCCTTTGACCTGCAGAGGATTTTAGAAGTCAGTAAAGGGTGATAGAACAGAAAAAGTACAGAAACCAAGCCTTTTTTTTTTTTTTTTTTTTTTTTTTCCCGAGACAGGGTTTCTCTGTGTAGCCCTGGCTGGAACACACTCTGTAGACCAGGCTAGCCTCGAACTCAGAAATCCACCTGCCTCTGCCTCCCAAGTGTTGGGATTAAAGGCATGCGCCACCACTGCTCAGCCAGAAACCAAGCCTTAAAAGAGGATGTGGACCTCTTAAAAGTATTGCCCATAAACCACTAAGTGACTCACCACCCCTGGGCACAGTTAGGAAATAAGAAGAAACAGAAGTCATCTTACGGAACAAAGGTGTTAGTTGGTTAAATAATAAGAGTAGTGTGGAGACCTTAATAAAACATGATCAAATGCAAAATTTAAAAGATCATTGTTTTCTGAGGGGAAGGGGGGGTGCTTAATTTCTACGAGCCAGTAATTAGCTGTAGCGTATAAAGCCAGTTCACAAGGTCAGCCAGAACCTTTGGAAATTAAGTATTAGCACTCAGAGACATGAGCCCATAAGGGCTCATGCATAAGACTCTTAGCACTAAGAGGATAAGCCTACCTGTAATGGCAGGACTAGGGAAGCAGAGGCAGAAGGCTGCTCTGGGTCACACAGGGAGACCCTGTCTACATGATCTTTTTTTTTAAATAACAATCAAACACATTCTACCAAATGCTTACTTAGCAAATATTTGTGAGGTAATTGTAGCATGGAACAAAATCTCAGGGATAGTCAATATTACTAGATGACAAAGGCACTTACAGACATTCAATATTTTTAGTTAAGGAGAGAGGGAAGGAAGGGAAGGATTGAGAAGAGGAGAGTGGGGGAAGGGAGGGTATGAATGGAGTCCTTTTTTTGTTAAGCATGTATCTATCTATGTGTAGAGGGGTGGTTATACACATACCGTGTCATGCACATGGAGCCTAGAAGAAACCCTGTAGAAATGAGTTCTCTCTCACTACCATGTAGGTCCCAAGTATTGAACTTGGGTCATCAAGCTTGGCACCAAGCGCCTTTATCCACTTGGTCATCTAACTGACCCCTCTTTTTTTTTCTTTTTAAAGAGATTTATTTGTTTATTTATAGTTTTATTCTAGATTTATTTTATTCATATGAGTGCTTTGCCTAGGCACCTGAATCTAGTGCCTAAGAAAATTGTGAGCCTCCGTGTGCATGCTGGGAATTAAACCCAGTCCTTCCCAAGAACAAGTGCTCTTAAGCACTGAGCCAAGTCTCCAACCCTCGTTTATTTATAGTTTTTACATTCATATGTATGGGAGGAGTTGCCCAGAAAAGGCCGGACGAGGGCATTCAATTTCCTGGAGCTGTAATTACTAGCAGTTGCGAGCCACCACCGTATGTAGGTGCTGGAAATTCAACTTGTCTAGAAGCGCAACACTCAAGTTCCTCATTGGCTGAGCGATCTATCCAGTCTCCTTTTAGAGGGGGGTCACACAACCCCCTTTGGTCCCCCTCAAGCCCATTACAGCTAAGGATGACCTTGACCTTCTGATCTTCCTCCCTCCACCTCCCAAACACTGAGATTCTAGAGAGAAAACAACACAATGGGTTTATTTGGTGTTGGGAATGCCAGGCTTCAAACATGCTGGGCCAGCACTCTCCCCATTGAAGCACATCTGGGAGAAGGAGACATTGAGTCAGCAGTAACGGGCTGGAGGCTATCTCCAAGACCCCAGAGCATCCAGCAGATGATATCATTTCTTGTTCTTCAGAACAAGAAGCTGAAGAAAAGTCTACTGAATTAGGAAACTATGTAATAAATCGGGCTGCAGAAAAGTAACGTCAATTTAGTTCCTGGCATAGCTGAAATAGCCTGGGCAATTCTTGGTTGTTAGAGCTGCTTGGATGTTTAAGTAAGATCATCTGGACCTCATCTCAGTATCTATCACTGATATCCCTGATTCCTACCCAAAGTGTCTCAAACCGCTGCAGCTGATGTAACATAGTAACATATTAAGCTTTTTGTTGTTGTTGTTGTTGTCTGTTTGTTTGTTTTTCGAGACAAGGTTTCTCTGTGTAGTCCTGGCTGTTCTGGAACTCACTCTGTAGAACAGGCTGGCCTCGAACTCAGAAATCTGCCTGCCTCTGCTTCCCAAGTGCTGGGATAAAGGCGTGCGACACCACTGCCTGGCTGCTATTCTTGTTTTAAACACATGCTGTTGTTTTGTTTGGAAATGGGGAACTGGCAATGTAGCCCAGACAAACCTTATTTTCACCATCTGTCTTGACCCCAGAGTGCTGGGATTGTAGGAATGTACTAATTCCCCGGGTTTGTTCTGATTCCTTCCCCAACCCTCTTTGGTTCAGGGAATTTAACCTAAGGCTTTCAAAATGCTAGGCAAGGGTTTTCCTGTTGAGCTGTAGGGAAAGTGTAGAGCTTCCCTCAGCAAAATGGCACAGTGGGTAAAAGCACCTGCTGCCAAAACTGAGGTCCAAGTGAAACCATAGGGATTCGAACTCCTGAGCTTCCTGTCTCCATGTCTGTAATCCTCTCTTCACTTTTGGGGGTGGCAATTTGAGAGAAGATTTCTCGGTTATGAAGTTTTGGCTGTCCTGGAACTCACTATGTAGAGCAGGCTGGTCTCGAATTCACAGAGATCCACCTGCCTGTGCCTCCCAAGTACTAGGACTTTAAAAGTGTATACCACCAAGCCCCACCTGCCTCTGCACTTCTGAGTTCTGACACTTGGGGTTCTTGTTCTGCCCTTCCCAGGGCTAAGAAAGTTCGATGTATGGTAAACAGCTTGCCAGAGGAGCTTGCCGGAGAGAAAGGGCAATTATTTCTCTACAGGTTACACAACCCAGACAGAGTTCATGCCAAGTGACGCCTGTTCCACTAGGCTGTCCTACCCAAGGTTGCTGTCACCCCAGGGCAGGTCCCGGAGGGTCAGGAATGCCATCACACTGTTGAGCTCTCTAAAGTAATTCCTACAAGCTGATCCTGAATCTCTTGCTTGGCTTTCCTTCACAGTTCAAACACACCTTCTTGCCTACACCTACACGCTCCCCTGTTTCCTCTCTCTCTCCATTTCACGTGAATTGTTATTCTGCCTCCATGTATGTCGGTGTGAGGATGTCAGATCCTCTGGAACTGGAGCTACAGATGATTGTGAGCTACCATGTGGGTGCTGGGAATCAAACCTGGGTCCCCTGGAAGAGCAGCCAGTGTTCTTTTTTTTTGTGGTTTTTCGAGACAGGGTTTCTCTATGTAGCCCTGGCTGTCCTGGAACTCACTCTGTAGACCACGCTAGACTCGAACTCAGAAATCCACCTGCCTCTGCCTCCCAAGTGCTGGGATTAAAGGCGTGCGCCACCACTGCCCGGCTGAGCAGCCAGTGTTCTTAACCGATTAGCCCTCCTCTCTCCAGCCCCTCCCACTCCCTCTTGACTTGCCTAAATGCTGCCTCAGGGAACCCTACAGAGCCTAATGTCACTGTTCTTCCTGGGAACTGTGGGTGATGACTATGCCTTGGGTTTTTGGTGGGCTTGTTTTGTACTTTGAGCCACTTTCTGCAACCTTGACTGGCCTAGAACTCAGTATGTAGCCCAGGCTTGTCATGAACTTGTGAGCCAATAGCAGTTAAGAGTACTTGCTTCTTGGGTTTGATTCTTAACATCCATGTCAGGTGGCTCATGATCAACTCTAATTGCAGTTCTAGGGCATCAGACACCATCTTGTGCCCTCCACAAAGACCCGCATGCATATGCTCCACATTCATGCATGCACCTACATACACTGTCTTAGTTTAGGTTACTGCTGTTACGATGAAATACCACTACCAAAAGCCAGTTGGGGAGGAAAGGAGACATTCAGCTCAGGCTTGTACATCATAGTCTACCACTGAGGGAAGTCAGGACAAGAACTCCGATAGGTCAGGGCCCTGGAGGCAGGGACCTACCTGATTCAGAGGCCATGGAGGGGTTTCCTCAGCCTGCTTTCTTATAGAACCCAGGACCATCAGCCCAAGGATAACACCCTTCACAATGGGCTGGGCCCTCCCACATCAATTACTAATTTAAAAAAAAAAAGTGTGACAGGTGTGCCTGCAGCCAGATCTTAGGGAGAGACATTTTCTTTTTTTTTTTTTTGTTTTTTTTTTTTTTGTTTTTTTTTTTTTTTTT
>NW_021625276.1:14812-15884 GCF_004785775.1 Grammomys surdaster
AGTGCTGGGATTAAAGGCGTGCGCCACCACCGCCCGGCTCTTTTTTTTTTTTGGTTTTTTTTTTTTGAGACAGGGTTTCTCTGTGTAGCCCTGGCTGTCCTGGAACTCACTCTGTAGACCAGGCTGGCCTCGAACTCTCAAACTCAGAGATCCACCTGCCTCTGCCTCCCAAGTGCTGGGATTAAAGGCGTGCGCCACCACCGCCCGGCGAGAGACATTTTCTTAATTGGGATTCCCTTCTCTAAGATGACTCTGGCCTGTGTCAAGCTGACATAAAATTAGACGTGGTACCACTCTGCCTCACGAAGACTGTGAGAGTTCTTATGGGGTTAGGCTGTGTGGGTTATGGGAGCTGGCTACGTCATCTTCACATGTGCTCCCCACGTGTGTAACGGAACGTGAAGGCAACGCGATCGGCTGCAAAGACGGGAAATGGGTGTGATGTGGGGAGATCACAGATGAAACCATATCTGTGTCTCATTATTTCTATTTTTTCCTCATTGTGATTTATTATATAACATAGACCTCACAGGACTGTGCAGTGACTGAAGAATTTAATGAGCAGAAACCATTTAATTATTGTCTGCCAGAGCTCTGTCTCAGGGCTCATTAAATCTGTGAAAATAAGGAAGGATAAATAAATTTGGTTATTGTTCATGCCTGCAATCCCAGTGCTCTGGAGGCTGTAGCAGAAGGATCATGAAGAGTTTAAGGCCAGCCAGTAAATGATGCATTTTTGCCCCTATCCGATCCTGGTTAGACTGGAAACTTCTATGCATAATGGAGTAGACTGGAAATCTGAGATCTGCCTGCCTCTACTTCCTGAATGTTGGGATTAAATGTGTGCACCACCATGCCTGGCTACATAGTGAATTTGAGGTTAGTCTGAACTATGTAGTAAGACCCTGTTTCACAGAAGGAAAAAGAAGAGAAGAGGCAGGAAGAAGAGTTTTTTCTTTGAGATGCTATCTGGCTATGTAACCAGAGCTAGTCTGGAAGTCTGGAAATCATGTCCTTCTGGCCTTAACTTTTGAGAGGTGGGATTACAAGTGTGCACAACCAACCATGTCTG
>NW_021625277.1:0-14718 GCF_004785775.1 Grammomys surdaster
GCGATGATGAGCAGATTCCCCAGCAGGGTCAGAGTGTAGGTGACCAGGAGGACCCCGAAGAGGAGGAGCTGGAGGCCCCGTTTGTCTGTGACCCCCAGAAGCACAAATTCCATCACGGAGGTGCGGTTGGCCGTGCGGATGGGCGCAGGGGGCTCCATCTGCAAGGGCTGAGGGGAGTCTCTCTGAATCTCAGTAACCTAGAAATACTGGGCCATTAAATTTCTATCACAAAGAGTACTGGAGTTAAAGCACATGACATTTAGAACTGCATTTGTAATATGGAAACACGGCATCAGAGTGAACTTTTTTTTTTTTTTTTTTGGTTTTGGTTTTTTTCGAGACAGAGTTTCTCTGTGTAGCCCTGGCTGTCCTGGAACTCACTCTGTAGACCAAGCTAGCCTCGAACTCTCGAACTCAGAAATCCTCCTGCCTCTGCCTCCCAAGTGCTGGTATTAATAGTGTGCTCCACCACCGCCAGGCCAGAGTGAACTTTCTACATGCCTTAAATGAAAATGATGGGTAAGTATTAGACTCCTGTAATGACACACTTCGGAGACTAAGGGAAGAGGACCAGGAATTCAAGGACATCCTTGGTTACCTAGAAAACTGCAGGATATCCTGGGTTACATGAGATCCTATTTCAAAAACCCACAGGAAAGGAAGAAGGAGACAGTTGAGGAGGAAGAAGAGAAGGAGGAGGGCTGGAGAGATGGCTCAGAAGTTGAGAGCACTTACTGCTCTTTAAGAGGTCCTGAGTTCAATTCCCAGCAACCACATGGTGGTTCACAACCATATGGCACTCTCTTCTGTAGTGCAGGCATATATGCAGGCAGGACATTGCATACATAATAAACAATTAAAAACATACCCTTCAACTCAATAACTCTCCTTTCTAAAAAAAAAAAAAAGAAGAGAAAGAGGAAATAGCAGAAGAGAAAGAAGGAGCAAGGAGGAAGAAAGAGAAGAAACAGAAAGTAGGAATAAGCAGTAGGAAGAGAAAAGAAGAGGAAAAGGAGGAAGAGGACAAGGAAGAAGAGGAGGAGGAGGAGATGGAGGAATTTTGTCTCCTGCTTCCCCAAGTTGTTTATTGTGTACTGGGAAGAAATTAGCCACTTAGGTGAGACTTGCTCTTTGCTGTGATTGTCTTATGTACCAATTGAAAAGATACAGTTTGGAATTAGTCAATTGTTACAGAAAGTTTCATTTCTTTGTGCACTGCCATGTTGTTTGCATGTATGTTGGATGATACAATCAGTGTTTATAAAGGCATATGTCCCTGGGAGGTCTGGATGCATGCCTTTATTCCCCGTACTTGGGAGGCAGAAGCAAGTCTCTGAATTTGAGACCAGCCTGGTCTACAGAGAGAGTTCCAAGATGGCCAGACTACACACAGAAACCCTGTGTCCAAAAACCAAAGTTTGAGCCGTGTGGTCGTGGCGCACGCCTTTAATCCCAGCACTTGGGAGATAGAGGCACGCAGATTTCTGAGTTCGAGGCCAGCCTGATCTACAGAGTGAGTTCCAGGACAGCCAGGGCTACACAGAGAAACCCTGTCTTGAAAAACCAAAAAAAAAAAAAAAGGTGGTTGGGGGATGGGGAGGGAGAATATTCCTCACTGTGTAAACTAGGCTGGATTTGAACTCTGAGATCCATACGCCTGTACTTCCCCAGGGTCTAGGAGTAGAGGTGTGCACCACCATGCCTGGCTTAGGACATATGACCTTTCAGTTCCACTTGCTGAGTCTTTGTGAGTGCAGCCAGGACACAGGGGAAGAAACAGAAACCACCTGGGCGGGTGAACCACCTGCTATCTCAGTTCTGGGGAGACTGAAGCAGGAGGCCTGTCAACTTCAGCACCAGCCTGAGTTACAGGATGAGTTCAAAAAATCTGGGCTACAGCATGAGGTGTGAAAAGAAAGAGAAAGATAGAAAGAGAAGAGGATAAGAAATGAAGAAACAGGGAGACATGGTGGGGTGGGGGAAGGAAGGAGCGAGGAAGGGAGAAAGAGGAAGAATGAGAAGGGTTATGGGGAGGTGGCTCAAAGGGAAAAGTTGCTTGCTGCAGTACCCTACAACCAGAACTGAAGCCCTAGGACCCATATGGTGGGACATGAGAATGAACTCCTCTAGGCTGTCCTCTGACCTCCACATGGCCCTGTCAATAAATACGTAAGTAAATAAAACAAGAGAGTTTAGTTTCTACAACAAGGAAGAGATGGGCTAGAAAGCCAGCTAGGCAGTTAAGAGGGTAGATAAAGAAGCCATGTTTATTTACAGCATCCAGTTTGGGTGACTCACAACCATCACTAGCACTGGGCTCCAGGAGATCTAACACGATACTTTGGACTCTGTGGGTACCTACACTCACGTGTACCCACACTAATACATAATTAAAATAAAAGTCTTTAAAAAATCATGAAAAGAAAGAAGGGAAGAACAGAGGAAGGAAAGAAGGAAGGAAGACGGGAAACCCTACCCACAACCTGCCGTTCTGGGAAGACATTGCCACCTTCTGTAAGAGGACCACAATAGGAGGAGCTGGAGATCTGCAAAGATGTGAGTTGACTGGCAGCAAGAGAAAAGTTGCAATTCTGAGCTGCTGTGAGCCGCTGTATCACACTGGTCTACAGAGCACGACTAAGTCCTTCTTTGCCTTTTATGTGTCCGGTCTATCCAGACCAGATGTGCCAATCAAGATACAACAGGGTGTGCACACGCCTTCAATCCCAGCACTTGGGAGGCAGAGGCAGGTGGATTTCTGAGTTCCGGGCCAGCCTGGTCTACAGAGTGAGTTCTAGGACAGCCAGGGCTACACAGAGAAACCCTGTCTTGAAAAACCAAAAACCAAAAAAAAAAAAAAAAAAAAAAAAAGATATAACAGGGTGTTTGAGTACAAGCCATTCACTTCTTATTTCTCTTCTAGGGCCAGGGCCTCATGTAGCCCAGGTTAGCATGAAACTCCCTATGCAGCAGAGATTGACCACAAGCTTCTGACCCTACTGTCATTTCCTCCCAAGAGCTGGTATAGTACGTCAGTGCCATCACGTCACGTAGTCTATGGTGTTGGGAAGAGAACCCGAGGCATTGTGCAAGCTAGTGCTCTACCGACTCAGCTTCCGTCTCAGCCGGCAAGCCAAGGTTTTAATGCATAGCTCACCACGGCTCCTCAGCAGATGATAACGAAGCGAACAGATTCGGAGTGCTCTCAGAAGCAGAAAAGAAAGTATGAAGAAATGATGATTATGAGGAGATGGCCATTAGATATATTAATTAATGAATGAGAAAGGGAAGCTGAGGGATGACTCTGACAGGCTCAGACACCTTTTATAGTTCAGAACCCAAGATATGACTCACTCCCAGCCTGTCAGAAGAACAAGAGCACTATGGGCCAGTATGTGCTCCAGGGTTCTCCTCAATCCATTACACGGACGTCAGGCAATCCCACAGCAGCGTGGCTGGGACACCAGCCAATCCCACAGCAGCGTGGCTGGGAGGGAGTGGCTTTCCCTGACTGAGCCTCAGTCTCTGTTCCCACTAAGGAGACACTAACACCTCTTTAGTGTTTACCATCAATGTGTTCTGACATCCTCACAAAACCATGGGTCTAAAGTAATTTATATTATAATGTGTGCTGCAAACAGAAGAGTTAATTCAGAGTTCACACTGTCTCTGAATTAGTGTGCTTGGGTTCTACCAGGTTCCATCCTGCTAAAGATTTGCCATTCAAATCTGAAGTTGGTAGCTTGCCAAGAGGATGTGTTTAAAGATAACCAGGCTGCCTTCTCTACCTCATCAGGACTTATGGCAGGAAACATCCAAAGGTGATCTGACCCTCCACTTCTCCTCCAATAACCCTATTCTAGCCTCAATTAAAGGATGACGGGGAGCCCTGCACAAGGGTCTCCTCCTCTACATCTTTGGTTATTTTCTTCTGCTCTGTGACCCCCCAGCTTTCTAGCAATGGGTTGAATAGAGACCACAAAACAGGAGAGGGCTGGCATGGTGGTGCAAGCCTTTAATCTTAGCACTCAGGCAATTGGGGCAGGATCATTATGAGTTGGAGTCTAGCCTGCGCTACACAGTGAGACTCCCCTCTGAAGAAAAGATTTTTACCTGGAATTTATTAGTCCTCTTTATCGTGGAGGGTCAAAGGTCTGATTCTGGAGTTTTTCCACAGAGGTGCATGACAGGAAATGGGCTAAAGGGAGAGGCTCCAAAGAGAAATGGGGACAGACACACAGTCAGACAGACTCTGTTAAGGAAGACCATGACAAGGACTAGAGATGGGGAAGAGAGGCATCTGGAGATAAGTGGGCTAGAGGGCTAGAGGGCTAGAGGGAAGGAAAGATATAGATCCGAAATAAAATGCAACAAAAATAAAAACAGAGACACAGAGAGGAGAACTGGAAGGGTTCAGAAAGGCAGCAGGCAAACAAAGAGAGAAGAAAGAAACAAAAGAAAGCCTTTGAGCCCTTGAGAGATACTATTATCTCAGGGGCTAGGTCACACGCCAGTGGGAAGGAGAGACTTTTCCTTCTCAGTTCCCCAGTTCCTCAGGCCTTGGGGACAAAGAACACTTGTAAAACTGCAGTCATCCTTAAGGGACTGATTAATTCAACTTCCTTCAAACATTTCTCTGTGGGGACTTGTTTGGATGGATCTTTGTGTTTTGGAGAGAGTTGGAGGGTTTTGTTTTCTCCAAGAACTGTGTAGCTACTGATTCCATTCAGAAAAGAGACAGAGCAAGGGTGAGGTCAGGAAGTGATGAAGGTGGAGCCAGAGGTCAGAAAACAAATGTATGTGATAAAGATCAGCTTTGCATAAGGCTGGACAAAGATGAGGGGTCAAGAGTCAAGAGGAGAGAGTATGGAGGATAAATGCACTGATGACCAAGCAAAGTGCTAGAAGGAGAGGGGAAAAAGTAACGGGAGAACGAGGGTTACGTTGGTCATAGTGGTGCACACCTTTAATTCCAGCACTCCTGAGGCGGATGTAGCCAGATCTCTGAGTTCGAGGCCAGCGAATGTTACAAAGTGAGTTCTGGAATAGCCAGGAGTACACAGAAAAATCTTGTCTCAAAAACCCAACCAATAAACAAACAAACAAACAAACAAATAACAAAGAATGAGGGTTAGGCCATCAGGCCTTTAATCCCAGCACTTGGGAGGCAGAGGCAGGCGGATTTCTGGTGTTTGAGGCCAGCCTAGTCTACAGAGTGAGTTTCAGGACAGCCAGGACTACACAGAGAAACCCTGTCTGGGGTGGGGTTGGGCGGGGGGAAGAATGACGGTTAGGCAAAGGAGAGTAATGGTAGGAAGAACAGATGAAGCTGAGCCTTCGTGTTGTAAGAAGGGGAGAAAGCCCTTGTGGTCGGAGCGGTGGTGGGAAGCAGCTCCTCTGAGAACAGGTACGGGAGGTGGGTGTCAGACATGTGCAGAGCTGGATATCCTTCGTTGAAGAAATGGTTTGTTACAGGAGTGCAGAAAACATGACAATGTGGTAGAAAAATATCAATCAAATGGGTGAAGATGACGTTACACTTTGGGGACAGTGCAAAGTAACACTTGGCAGAAAGGAAGACCTTGAGGAGGAATAAAAGCGTTCTTGATACTATGTATAGAAGAAGATCAAGGCACTGAAGAGAGGGCTCAGGGGTAAGGGCTCTAGAGCAGTGGGAGTCAAGTTCCTGCACCCACATGGCAACTCACAACTGTCTAACTCCAGTTCCAGGAGACCCATTCCACTTGGCATGAATGTAGCGCACATATCTGCGCATGCAGGCAAAGTACCTATACAAATAAAATAAAATAAAATAAAATAAAATAAAATAAAATAAAATAAATCTTAACAAAAAAATCCAGGTAGTGGTGGCATGTGCCTCTAATTCCAGCATTCTGAAGGCAGAGGCAGGGAGACCTCCGAGTTTGGGGCCAGCCTGGTCTACAGAGAGAGTTTCAGGACAGCCAGGACTACACACAGAAACCCTGTAAACGAAAAAGATCAGCATTATTTGTTTGGCTGTTTATGTAACAGGGACTCTCTATGTAGTCCTGATGATTATGGAGCTGGATCTGTAGGCCAGGCTGACCTAAAACTCACTGAGAGCCGCCTCCGCCTCCGCCTCCGCCTCCGCCTCCGCCTCCGCCTGCGCCTCCGCCTCCGCCTGGAATTAAAGGTGTGAATGACATTCACCTTAAAGTACTTATTAAGCAGAGATGCTCTGATTGAAAATGGAAAACAAACTATTTGAGCAAAGCACTAATAAGGACCAGGTATCGGCTTTCAATTCGTTTTTGTTGTTGCTGCTTTGAGGTAGGATCTCTCTGGCCTGGAATTCTCTATGTAGAACTTGCTTTAATCTTTATGCGTGCTGGGATTACAGGCATATACCACTACACCTATTTTATTTTTAATTACAGTTTTTCTTAATAGACCACTAAGTTTCATTATGGTTGCTTTTAAGAGGTCTTATTTATAGTTTTTTTTTTCCCCAGTGGCTACACCATTGGTGAGGGGAATGTTTCTGATTGTTGGGACCTAGTTAAAGTATTAATGCCTAGATAAAATGTTAAGACCTAGGTAAAATACTAAGGCCTAGGTAACAGTTACTTGGCTAGCCTGCCATTATAAGGAAACTTTCTCCTATGTTTCTGCTGTTACTAAGAAACTTTCTAATGCCAAGATTGATTACATATTGTGTTATATTCTGTGCTCTTGGAAACCAGTAACCATAGAAGTCAGCAGAACTGTTTTGTATAGTTACCTACAATAAGCTTGGACCTGAGCCCACCACCCAACAGCACTTCCTGCATGCACCTATGTATAAGCTTTTATAAGCTGTCCATGGGATGGACCCCAACATAAAAGAGACACCAGAATCAATAGAAGAAACTATTTGGAATAAGACTTCTATTTTTTTTTTTCAAGACAGGGTTTCTCTGTGTAGTCCTGGCTGTCCTGGAACCCACTCTGTAGACCAGATTGACCTCAAACTCAGAAATCCTTCTGCCTCTGCCTCCCAAGTGCTGAGATTAAAGGCATGTGCCACCACCGCCCGGCTCTGAGAACTCTTTGTTCAGTTCCTTAATCCATTTCTTTTTTGGGGGGGAGGGGGGATGCAGCAAACTTTTACTGATGGCATTTAAGAGAGTAGGGAGTTGCTGTTGAAGTCACAGTAGACAACCTGATCCTCAGTGTAGCCCAGGATGCCCTTCAGTGCGCCCTCATATGCCTACTTCACCACCTTCTTGATGTCATCATATTTGGCAGTTTTCTCCAGGCAGCATGTCAGATCCATCATGAATACATTGGGGGTAGGAACACGGAAGGCCATGCCAGTGAGCTTCCCGTTTAGCTCTGGGATGACCTTGCCCACAGCCTTGGCAGCACCGGTGGATGCAGGGATGATGTTCTAGGCAGCCCCACGGCCATCACGCCACAGCTTTCTAGAGGAACCATACACAGTCTTCTGAATGGCAGTGATGGCATGGACCGTGGTCATGAGCCCTTCCAGGATGCCAAAGTTGTCATGGATGACCTTGGCCAGGGGGGATAAGCAGTTGTTGGTGCAGGAGGCATTGCTGACAATCCTGAGTGAGTTGTCATATTTCTTGTGGTTCATATCTATCACAAACATGGGGGCATCAGCAGAAGGGGTGGAAATGATGACCCTTTTGGTCCCACCCTTCAAGTAGGTCCCAGCCTTCTCCATGGTGGTGAAGACACCAGTGGACTCCATGACATACTCAGCACCAGCATCACCCCATTTGATGTTAGCGGGATCTTGTTCCTGGAAGATGGTGATGGGCTTCCCGTTGATGACAAGTTTCCCATTCTCAGCCTTGACTGTGCCATTGAATTTGCCATGGGTGGAATCATACTAGAACATGTAGACCATGTAGTTGAGGTCAATGAAGGGGTCGCTGATGGCAATAATCTCCACTTTGCCAGACATAGAGCAGAAGGCAGCCCTGGTAACTGGGCGCCCAATACAGCCAAATCCGTTCACACAGACCTTCACCGTTTTGTCTACTGAACAAGGCTGGCATTGAACAAGAAGATGCACTGTCCCTGGAACAGGGAGGAGCAGAGAGCCCTTGACCCATTTTTTTTGTTTTGTTTTGTTTTGTGTTTTTGGTTTTTTTTTTTGTTTTTCGAGACAGGGTTTCTCTGTATAGCTCTGGCTGTCCTGGAACTCACTCTGTAGACCAGGCTGGCCTTGAACTCAGAAATCCGCCTGCCTCTGCCTCCCAAGTGCTGGGATTAAAGGCGCCTTGACCCATTTTTTAAAGGATTTATTTTTATTTAAAGTATGTGGATTCATGTAGATCTATCTGTAGGATCTGGGTATGAGTTTGTACATGTAGTGGCAAGGGAAGGCCAGAAGAGGGCACTAAATCCCTGGAGTTGGTGTGTAAACACACTCGTCAGCTGTCCTATGTGGGGTTTTGGTCCTCTGCAAGACCAGTCAGTATCCACTCTTTCTTGGTTTTTTTGTTTTTGTTTTTTTGAGACAGGGTTTCTCTGTGTAGCCATGGCTGTCCTGGAACTCATTCTGTAGACCAGGCTGGCCTTGAACTCAGAAATCCGCCTGCCTCTGCCTCCCTAGCGCTGGGATCAAAGGTGTGCGCCATCACTGCCCAGCCAGTATCCACTCTTTTTAAAATTATTAAAAATATAGCCAGGCGTGGTGGGGGCACACCTTTACTTCCAGTACTTGGGAGGCAGAAGCAGGTGGATCTCTGTGGGTTCCAAACTAGCTTGGTCTACAAAGCAAGTTTAAGGACAGCCAGGGCTATTACACAGAGAAACTCTATCTCACAAAACAAAAAATAAAACAAAAGACAAACAAACTCGTAAAACTTTCACCCAAAATTTATCCTGTCTACAAGAAATACAGGGACAAGGGATGGAGCAGAGACCAAGAGAATGGCCAACCACTAACCAGACAGCTTGAGGCCCACCCTATGAACATGCACTAATTCCTGACACTATTAATGATACTCCGTTATGCTTGCAGACAGGAGTCTAGCATGGCTGTCCTCTGAGAGGCTCCATCCAGCAGCTGACTCACACAGATGTAGACACCACAGCCAAACAGTAGAAGGAGCTTAGGGACTCTTATGGAAGACTAGGAGAAAGGACTGAGGGCCCAGAAGGAGATAGGAACTCCACAGGAAGACCAACAGAGTCAACTAACCTGAATCCTTGGGTCTCCCAGAGTCAGAACCACCCACCAAACAATGGACACAGGATAGACCTAGGCCTCCCCACACATATGTAGCAAATGTGAAGCTTGGTTGGTTCCTCATGTGGGTCCCAAACAACTGGAGAGGAGGCTATCCCAAGAGCTGTTGCCAGTGTGTAGAATATGTTTTAACTGGGCTGCTTTGTCTGGCAGGATGCGCCTAGCCCCACAGAGACTTGATGGGCCATTGTGGGGGATACCCAGGGGCCCTTACCCACTCAGAGGAGAAGTAGGGGGAGGGTTGGAGAGAAGTATTGTGGGAAGGGGTGACTGAGAGGGAGATAGCGAGTGGGATATAAAGTGAATAAGTAAAAAAAAAAAAACAATAATACTAATAAAATAAAATATAAATTTGTAAAGTAAAAAAAACCAAATAAAATGTTTATTACTTTATTTTATGTATATGAATGTTTTGCTTGCATGATATGTCTATGCACCAATGGCATGCCTAGTGCCCAAGGGAGCCAATTGCCTGCCCAGGACTCTCTGGCCTGTCAACTTTTTTAGCTGGTTGAAAGTCCTGCAGAGAACTCCAGGGTCCTAGCTTTTATGAGTCAGGACCCATGTTGGAGGGGGCTTCTTTGCTGATGCAGCTGCCTTTGAGTCCTGTTCCTTTTTTGTTTGTTTGTTTGTTTGTTTGTTTGTTTCTCTATATACCCCTGGCTGTCCTGAAACTCACTCTGTAGACCAGGCTGGCCTCGAACTCAGAAATTGCACCGCCCGGCAAGTCCTTCCTGTTCCTGTAAGTACCCTTCACTCACTCTCCTGTTAGTAACCCCCCAAACCTAACTGGCTCTCCAAAACTTTAATGTAATTGGAAAGCTGGTGGATAGCTGTGAGTTTGAGGCTAGCCTGCAGTATATAGTGAGCCTCAGGACAGCCAAGGCTACATAGACTCTGTCTCTAAATAAGTAAATAAATACACAAATAAATAAGTAAATAAGCTCAGAGCTGTAGACAAAACTCATTTGGTAGAGCATTTGCCATTGAAGCATGAGCATAGTTTTGATTCCCCAGTGTCAGAAAAAGGAATAAATAATAATCATCACATTATGAGGGTTCTTTTCATGCAATCGAAGTGAAGCTAGCTCTTCTCAGGCAAATGATTTTGTTGTTATCTTGGAACTCACTATGTAGACCAGGCTTATGAGGTGCTGGGATCAAACCCAGGCTTTCCCATGAGGCCAGAACTTTACCAAGGGAGTCAAATCCCCAACTTCTCTATGGGCTTTGTAGGCTGCCTTCTGGTTTCTGTCTGGAGGGCCAAACCCAGCTGGCCTTTGACCTGCAGAGGATTTTAGAAGTCAGTAAAGGGTGATAGAACAGAAAAAGTACAGAAACCAAGCCTTTTTTTTTTTTTTTTTTTTTTTTTTCCCGAGACAGGGTTTCTCTGTGTAGCCCTGGCTGGAACACACTCTGTAGACCAGGCTAGCCTCGAACTCAGAAATCCACCTGCCTCTGCCTCCCAAGTGTTGGGATTAAAGGCATGCGCCACCACTGCTCAGCCAGAAACCAAGCCTTAAAAGAGGATGTGGACCTCTTAAAAGTATTGCCCATAAACCACTAAGTGACTCACCACCCCTGGGCACAGTTAGGAAATAAGAAGAAACAGAAGTCATCTTACGGAACAAAGGTGTTAGTTGGTTAAATAATAAGAGTAGTGTGGAGACCTTAATAAAACATGATCAAATGCAAAATTTAAAAGATCATTGTTTTCTGAGGGGAAGGGGGGGTGCTTAATTTCTACGAGCCAGTAATTAGCTGTAGCGTATAAAGCCAGTTCACAAGGTCAGCCAGAACCTTTGGAAATTAAGTATTAGCACTCAGAGACATGAGCCCATAAGGGCTCATGCATAAGACTCTTAGCACTAAGAGGATAAGCCTACCTGTAATGGCAGGACTAGGGAAGCAGAGGCAGAAGGCTGCTCTGGGTCACACAGGGAGACCCTGTCTACATGATCTTTTTTTTTAAATAACAATCAAACACATTCTACCAAATGCTTACTTAGCAAATATTTGTGAGGTAATTGTAGCATGGAACAAAATCTCAGGGATAGTCAATATTACTAGATGACAAAGGCACTTACAGACATTCAATATTTTTAGTTAAGGAGAGAGGGAAGGAAGGGAAGGATTGAGAAGAGGAGAGTGGGGGAAGGGAGGGTATGAATGGAGTCCTTTTTTTGTTAAGCATGTATCTATCTATGTGTAGAGGGGTGGTTATACACATACCGTGTCATGCACATGGAGCCTAGAAGAAACCCTGTAGAAATGAGTTCTCTCTCACTACCATGTAGGTCCCAAGTATTGAACTTGGGTCATCAAGCTTGGCACCAAGCGCCTTTATCCACTTGGTCATCTAACTGACCCCTCTTTTTTTTTCTTTTTAAAGAGATTTATTTGTTTATTTATAGTTTTATTCTAGATTTATTTTATTCATATGAGTGCTTTGCCTAGGCACCTGAATCTAGTGCCTAAGAAAATTGTGAGCCTCCGTGTGCATGCTGGGAATTAAACCCAGTCCTTCCCAAGAACAAGTGCTCTTAAGCACTGAGCCAAGTCTCCAACCCTCGTTTATTTATAGTTTTTACATTCATATGTATGGGAGGAGTTGCCCAGAAAAGGCCGGACGAGGGCATTCAATTTCCTGGAGCTGTAATTACTAGCAGTTGCGAGCCACCACCGTATGTAGGTGCTGGAAATTCAACTTGTCTAGAAGCGCAACACTCAAGTTCCTCATTGGCTGAGCGATCTATCCAGTCTCCTTTTAGAGGGGGGTCACACAACCCCCTTTGGTCCCCCTCAAGCCCATTACAGCTAAGGATGACCTTGACCTTCTGATCTTCCTCCCTCCACCTCCCAAACACTGAGATTCTAGAGAGAAAACAACACAATGGGTTTATTTGGTGTTGGGAATGCCAGGCTTCAAACATGCTGGGCCAGCACTCTCCCCATTGAAGCACATCTGGGAGAAGGAGACATTGAGTCAGCAGTAACGGGCTGGAGGCTATCTCCAAGACCCCAGAGCATCCAGCAGATGATATCATTTCTTGTTCTTCAGAACAAGAAGCTGAAGAAAAGTCTACTGAATTAGGAAACTATGTAATAAATCGGGCTGCAGAAAAGTAACGTCAATTTAGTTCCTGGCATAGCTGAAATAGCCTGGGCAATTCTTGGTTGTTAGAGCTGCTTGGATGTTTAAGTAAGATCATCTGGACCTCATCTCAGTATCTATCACTGATATCCCTGATTCCTACCCAAAGTGTCTCAAACCGCTGCAGCTGATGTAACATAGTAACATATTAAGCTTTTTGTTGTTGTTGTTGTTGTCTGTTTGTTTGTTTTTCGAGACAAGGTTTCTCTGTGTAGTCCTGGCTGTTCTGGAACTCACTCTGTAGAACAGGCTGGCCTCGAACTCAGAAATCTGCCTGCCTCTGCTTCCCAAGTGCTGGGATAAAGGCGTGCGACACCACTGCCTGGCTGCTATTCTTGTTTTAAACACATGCTGTTGTTTTGTTTGGAAATGGGGAACTGGCAATGTAGCCCAGACAAACCTTATTTTCACCATCTGTCTTGACCCCAGAGTGCTGGGATTGTAGGAATGTACTAATTCCCCGGGTTTGTTCTGATTCCTTCCCCAACCCTCTTTGGTTCAGGGAATTTAACCTAAGGCTTTCAAAATGCTAGGCAAGGGTTTTCCTGTTGAGCTGTAGGGAAAGTGTAGAGCTTCCCTCAGCAAAATGGCACAGTGGGTAAAAGCACCTGCTGCCAAAACTGAGGTCCAAGTGAAACCATAGGGATTCGAACTCCTGAGCTTCCTGTCTCCATGTCTGTAATCCTCTCTTCACTTTTGGGGGTGGCAATTTGAGAGAAGATTTCTCGGTTATGAAGTTTTGGCTGTCCTGGAACTCACTATGTAGAGCAGGCTGGTCTCGAATTCACAGAGATCCACCTGCCTGTGCCTCCCAAATACTAGGACTTTAAAAGTGTATACCACCAAGCCCCACCTGCCTCTGCACTTCTGAGTTCTGACACTTGGGGTTCTTGTTCTGCCCTTCCCAGGGCTAAGAAAGTTCGATGTATGGTAAACAGCTTGCCAGAGGAGCTTGCCGGAGAGAAAGGGCAATTATTTCTCTACAGGTTACACAACCCAGACAGAGTTCATGCCAAGTGACGCCTGTTCCACTAGGCTGTCCTACCCAAGGTTGCTGTCACCCCAGGGCAGGTCCCGGAGGGTCAGGAATGCCATCACACTGTTGAGCTCTCTAAAGTAATTCCTACAAGCTGATCCTGAATCTCTTGCTTGGCTTTCCTTCACAGTTCAAACACACCTTCTTGCCTACACCTACACGCTCCCCTGTTTCCTCTCTCTCTCCATTTCACGTGAATTGTTATTCTGCCTCCATGTATGTCGGTGTGAGGATGTCAGATCCTCTGGAACTGGAGCTACAGATGATTGTGAGCTACCATGTGGGTGCTGGGAATCAAACCTGGGTCCCCTGGAAGAGCAGCCAGTGTTCTTTTTTTTTGTGGTTTTTCGAGACAGGGTTTCTCTATGTAGCCCTGGCTGTCCTGGAACTCACTCTGTAGACCACGCTAGACTCGAACTCAGAAATCCACCTGCCTCTGCCTCCCAAGTGCTGGGATTAAAGGCGTGCGCCACCACTGCCCGGCTGAGCAGCCAGTGTTCTTAACCGATTAGCCCTCCTCTCTCCAGCCCCTCCCACTCCCTCTTGACTTGCCTAAATGCTGCCTCAGGGAACCCTACAGAGCCTAATGTCACTGTTCTTCCTGGGAACTGTGGGTGATGACTATGCCTTGGGTTTTTGGTGGGCTTGTTTTGTACTTTGAGCCACTTTCTGCAACCTTGACTGGCCTAGAACTCAGTATGTAGCCCAGGCTTGTCATGAACTTGTGAGCCAATAGCAGTTAAGAGTACTTGCTTCTTGGGTTTGATTCTTAACATCCATGTCAGGTGGCTCATGATCAACTCTAATTGCAGTTCTAGGGCATCAGACACCATCTTGTGCCCTCCACAAAGACCCGCATGCATATGCTCCACATTCATGCATGCACCTACATACACTGTCTTAGTTTAGGTTACTGCTGTTACGATGAAATACCACTACCAAAAGCCAGTTGGGGAGGAAAGGAGACATTCAGCTCAGGCTTGTACATCATAGTCTACCACTGAGGGAAGTCAGGACAAGAACTCCGATAGGTCAGGGCCCTGGAGGCAGGGACCTACCTGATTCAGAGGCCATGGAGGGGTTTCCTCAGCCTGCTTTCTTATAGAACCCAGGACCATCAGCCCAAGGATAACACCCTTCACAATGGGCTGGGCCCTCCCACATCAATTACTAATTTAAAAAAAAAAAGTGTGACAGGTGTGCCTGCAGCCAGATCTTAGGGAGAGACATTTTCTTTTTTTTTTTTTTGTTTTTTTTTTTTTTGTTTTTTTTTTTTTTTTT
>NW_021625277.1:14818-15888 GCF_004785775.1 Grammomys surdaster
AGTGCTGGGATTAAAGGCGTGCGCCACCACCGCCCGGCTCTTTTTTTTTTTTGGTTTTTTTTTTTTGAGACAGGGTTTCTCTGTGTAGCCCTGGCTGTCCTGGAACTCACTCTGTAGACCAGGCTGGCCTCGAACTCTCAAACTCAGAGATCCACCTGCCTCTGCCTCCCAAGTGCTGGGATTAAAGGCGTGCGCCACCACCGCCCGGCGAGAGACATTTTCTTAATTGGGATTCCCTTCTCTAAGATGACTCTGGCCTGTGTCAAGCTGACATAAAATTAGACGTGGTACCACTCTGCCTCACGAAGACTGTGAGAGTTCTTATGGGGTTAGGCTGTGTGGGTTATGGGAGCTGGCTACGTCATCTTCACATGTGCTCCCCACGTGTGTAACGGAACGTGAAGGCAACGCGATCGGCTGCAAAGACGGGAAATGGGTGTGATGTGGGGAGATCACAGATGAAACCATATCTGTGTCTCATTATTTCTATTTTTTCCTCATTGTGATTTATTATATAACATAGACCTCACAGGACTGTGCAGTGACTGAAGAATTTAATGAGCAGAAACCATTTAATTATTGTCTGCCAGAGCTCTGTCTCAGGGCTCATTAAATCTGTGAAAATAAGGAAGGATAAATAAATTTGGTTATTGTTCATGCCTGCAATCCCAGTGCTCTGGAGGCTGTAGCAGAAGGATCATGAAGAGTTTAAGGCCAGCCAGTAAATGATGCATTTTTGCCCCTATCCGATCCTGGTTAGACTGGAAACTTCTATGCATAATGGAGTAGACTGGAAATCTGAGATCTGCCTGCCTCTACTTCCTGAATGTTGGGATTAAATGTGTGCACCACCATGCCTGGCTACATAGTGAATTTGAGGTTAGTCTGAACTATGTAGTAAGACCCTGTTTCACAGAAGGAAAAAGAAGAGAAGAGGCAGGAAGAAGAGTTTTTTCTTTGAGATGCTATCTGGCTATGTAACCAGAGCTAGTCTGGAAGTCTGGAAATCATGTCCTTCTGGCCAACTTTTGAGAGGTGGGATTACAAGTGTGCACAACCAACCATGTCTG
>NW_021625278.1:0-9884 GCF_004785775.1 Grammomys surdaster
CAGGAATGACAGCACACCTGGAAGCCCAGCACTTGGGAAGTAGAGACTGGAGAATTAAGAGCTCAAAGCCAGTCTGGCCTACTTAGAGTTCCAGGTCAGCTTTGGGCTACATCTCAGCTATGCATTATATGACTGACTCAGGACTTCCAGAAGACATGTAAAATAAATCTTACACTGTAAATAATTTTTTTTTTTTTTTTTTTTTTTTTGGTTTTTCGAGACAGGGTTTCTCTGTCCTGGAACTCACTCTGTAGACCAGGCTGGTCTTGAACTCAGAAATCTGCCTGCCTCTGCCTCCCAAGTCCTGGGTTTAAAGTCGTGCGCCACCACAGCCCAGCTCCTGTAAATATCTTAACAGTGTAAGGGAAACCACCTTTGCAGCTCAGATCACAGCTAGACAAGGTAGGGGTGAGATGCTGATGGGCTGCCTGGTGAGTCCCAGGGTCATCTGGAAGCTACCAGAAGATTTGGGTGATAAGTCATCAGAAAGCAAGTCAGGGCTGGGATATAGCTTAGTATCAAAATAGTTTCCTGGGCCGGGCGGTGGTGGCACACACCTTTAATCCCAGCACTTGGGAGACAGAGGCAGGAGGATTTCTGAGTTTGAGGCCAGCCTGGTCTACAGAGTGAGTTCCAGGACAGCCAAGGCTACACAGAGAAACCCTGTCTTGAAAAAACCAACCAAACAAACAAACAAAAAATAGTTTCCTGGTATACACCCAGGCACAGAAAACAAATTCCACAACAAAAAACGTGTCATTACAACTCCAGGATTATCAGTTGGCAGTCAAATGGCCAGAAAATGGGACTTGCTCCTAATGTGGACATAGAGAAACTTAGGCTCAGAGGAAGGCCCAGAGAGTAAGATATTCTGGAGCAGACAAATTGAAGTTAGCTGGGTGTGGTGGTACGTGCCTGGAATCCCAGAACTTTAGAGTCTTCAGCAGGAAAGTTTCACACTCTTAGCTCCAAAGCTAAGAATTGATAGCATGAAAACGTCAAACTTCAGTCCAGCCTGAACTACAGTTTAAAACCTTATCTCAAAAAACACAAGGCAGGGCTAGAGAAATGGCTCAGAGGTTAAGAACATTGGCTGCTCTTCCAGAGTAACTGGTTCAATTCCCAGTTCCCATATGGCAGCTCACAACTGCCTGTAATTCCAGTTCTTTTTTTTTTTTTTAAAGATTTATTTATTTATTATATGTAATATAAGTACACTGCAGCTGTCTTCAGACACCCATATGAGGGCATCGATCTCATTGTAGATGGTTGTGAGCCACCATGTGGTTGCTGGGATTTGAACTCATGACCTCTAGAAGAGCAGTCAGTGCTCTTAACCGCTGAGCCATCTCACCAGCCCTGTAATTCCAGTTCTAAGGGGTCTGATACCCTTCCTCACACAAACACAAATGCAGACAAAACATCAATGTTCATAAGATAAAATAAGAATACTTTCAAAATTAAAAAAGAAAGAGGGCTGGAGAGATGGCTCAGTGGTTAAGAGTACTGTTCTTTTCAGAGGTCCTGGGTTTAATTCCCAGTGGCCATAACCATTTGTAATGGGATTTGATGCCATCTTCTGGTGTGTCTGAAGACAGTGTCACTGTACTCACATACATAAAACAAATCTTAAAGAAAAAGGAGGGGGGGAGGGAATGAGGAAGCAAGGGAGGGAGGAAGGGAGGGAAGAAAGGAATGAAGGAAGGAAAAAAGGAAAGAAAGGAAGGAAGGAAGGAAGGAAGGAAGGAAGGAAGAAAGAAAGAAAGAAAGAAAGAAAGAAAGAAAGAAAGAAAGAATGAAAGAAGGAAAGCAGGGCTGGAGAGCTGGCTCAGTGGTTAAAAGCAGTAACTGTTTTTCAGAGGATCTGGATTTTTGTTCTAAGCATTTCACAACAACCTGTAATTACACTTCCAAGGAATTCAACACCCTCTTCTGGCCTCTGTAGGCACTGCATGTATGTGGTGTTCATGTAGATAGCAGGTAAACTCGCATCCGAGGCCTTTTCCTGCACTTGCAGAGGACTGGAGTTTAGTTCCCAGCACCCATGTTGAGGGTTGGCTCACAATTGCTTATAACTCCAGTTCTGAGGGATCTGATACCCAAATAGACACACACACACACACACACACACACACACACACACAGGAACTGACCAGGCTGGCTTCTGCTTCCCAAATGCTGGGATTAAGGTGTGTGTTACCACCGCCTGGCCCTAAAAATAAAATTCTTAAGAAAACAAAAAGGTTGTAGCTGTTAGCATCTCCTCAACTGGTAGAGTACTGGCCTAGCATGTACAAAACACACAAAGCTCTGGGTTTAATCTCCAGCACGTGAACCAGGTGTGGTAGCACACACCTGGAATCCCAGGAATCTGAGGTGAAAGTTCAGGCTTCAGAATCTCAAGGTCATCCTCAGCCACTCAATAAGTAAATTCCAGTCTAACCTGGCCTACTTGAGACCAAGGGCTGAGAGTAAAGTTTAGTGGTACAGCACTTGTTTAGCATTCGTAAGGTCCTAGGTTTGAAATTTAGATCTAGCCAGGCAGTGGTAGTGGTTACCTTTAGTCCCAGCTCTCTGGAAGCAGAGACAGGTGATCTGTGAGTTCCAGGCCAGCCTAGGCTACATAGAGTAACTCTGCCTTGGGAGGTACGGGGAAGGGAAAAAACAAAAAACAAAAAAAACAAAACCTTGATCTGTTTGTCTCCAACATCTTTTGGTCCTCATCAGGTGGGATGGTATACACCCAGCAGGCTAATTCTCTAAATTCAAAAGATGGGTAAACTGAGGCCCAAAGAGTTCATCAACTGAAAACATTCATACAATCTCCGAAGCTGTTCATTGTTGCCCAGGGCCTCACAACTTCCCAGTCACACTCATCTCTGTGGGAGGCTGAGCACAGAGGTTGAGAAACTTCCTGTGAACTGTGTGTGTACTCACTTTCCAACCACAGGGGCTGTCCGGAAGCCTAGCATCCCAGCCATCCCCTCCCCCACTGCTTCCTAGGCTTTTGGTACAAGCAGAATACGCTCCCACTCCACGTCTCCACCATGTTGTCCTAACAAATTGGGAGGGCCAAGTCACTGTGCTGATATCAAAAGGTGACATCAGGACACAGTGTATAGCAGTGGAGAAAACTCAACATGCTCCTATCTTCTCAGGGAAGACTCCTCCATCTGCGGTATGGTTCTCCAGAAACACATAAGCAATAGGAGAGAGAAACAGAAATGACAGAAGCAAGCAAGCAAGATACATGATAGGCCTAGAAGATAGATAGAAACCATGCTCGGTGGCACAGGCCTGTAATCCCAGTACTTGGGAGGTAGAGGAAGGATGTCCTCATTTTCTTTACTGCTAATGTGATAAAGAACTGGCCACATGCATTCACACACAAACGGACACACCATGCAAACACAGATAAGCCTACCACCACACACAAACAGATTCACACAACTGTGCACACATATGCACACACACGTGCAAACACATATATACAAGCCTACCACCACAGAGGCACACACGTGCACAGAGAGAAGGATGCACAGAGGTGCACACACACATGCACACATACATGCAAACATATATCTGTATACCACAAGCAAGCCCACTACCACACAGACACACATGCACAGGTCCACAAATATACACAACCATGCAAACACACATCTAGAAGCCTACTCTTCTCCCCCACAGATGCACATACACATGCACATAACCATGCAAATAAACATATACAAGCTCACCATGACACACACATACACGCTTACACAGATGCACAAATATACACACCCAGGTAGAAACACATATACAAGCCCACCACACACATTCACACACAATGCTGGCAAGATAGCAAGATAAAGGGTACTTGCCACCAACTTTGCATACTGAAGTTCCATCTCTGAGACCCACACAATAGAAGAAGAAAACTGATTCCTGAAAGTTGTTCTCTAACCTCCACAAGAGTGCCACAGCATTCAGATACCAACACACACATACAGACACACAGACACACACACACACAAACACACACATACAATAACTAAATAAACATTTTTTTTTTTTTTTGGTTTTTCGAGACAGGGTTTCTCTGTATAGCCCGGGCTGTCCTGGAACTCACTCTGTAGACCAGGCTGGCCTCGAACTCAGAAATCCGCCTGCCTCTGCCTCCCGAGTGCTGGGATTAAAGGCGTGCGCCACCACCGCCCGGCCTAAATAAACATTTTTTAAAAAGAAATTCAAATGTGGTTACAGATATAGAGTAGCTCCTGAGGGGCACCTGACAAGATTATAATTAATAAGATAAGCACCTAGATCTCAGGGATGCAGGATAGGTTTCTTCACTGTAAATAGTGGGGTTTGGTTTGTTTTATTTTTTTCTTTTCTTTTTTTTTTGGTTTTTGGTTTTTGGTTTTTCGAGACAGGGTTTCTCTGTGTAGCCCTGGCTGTCCTGGAACTCACTCTGTAGACCAGGCTGGCCTCGAACTCAGAAATCTGCTTGCCTCTGCCTCCCAAGTGCTGGGATTAAAGGCATGTACCACCATCGCCCGGCCTGTTTTGTTTTAAATTATGTGTATATACCAAACAACTACAACAACAATAAGACAAAAACAAAAAACAAACAAGCAAACAAAACCCCTCAGGTGTACTGGCACACACCTTTAATCCCAGTATTCAGGAGGCAGAGGCAGGCTGGGCCGTGGTGGCACACACCTTTAATCCCAGCACTTGGGAAGCAGAGGCAGGCGGATTTCTGAGTTCGAGGCTAGCCTGGTCTACAGAGTGAGTTCCAGGACAGCCAGGGCTACACAGAGAAACCCTGTCTCGGAAAACAAAACAAAACAAAACAAAATATAAATAAATAAAATAAAATTAAGGAGACAGAGGCAGAGGCAAGCAAAGTCTGTGAGTTCCAGGACAGCTAGAACTACATAGTGAGGACCTGTCTGAAAAAAAAAAGTGTGTGTGTCTGTGTGCATGACTGTTGGTATCCAAGAGAGGACAGGCATCTGACCGCCTAAAGCTGGAGTTACAGGTGGTGAGTCTCCTGATGTCGGTGCTGGGAACTGAAGAGTAGAGGTGCTTTTAGTCAGTAAGTCATCCATTCCTTCAACCCTGCTTTTTTTCTCTTCTTAGTTGTTTCTTTCTTTCCTTTTTTCTTTCTCTTCTTCTTTCTTTCTTTTCTTTCTTTCTTTCTTTTTTTTTTTGATGGAGGGAGGGTGGATTCAAGAAAGGGTCTCTCTGTACAGTCCTGGCTGTCCTGAATGAGAGTGCCCTTGAACTCACAGAGATTTGTCTACCTTTGCCTCCCAAGTGTTGGAATTAAGAGTGTGCACCACCACCATTCCTGTTTTATGGGTTTTTTTTTTGAGACAGGGTCTTATGTGACCCCAAAAGGCCTCCACCTCACAGTAACCAAGGATGACCTTGATCCTCCTGCCTCTATCTCCAAGTGTTAGGATTACAAGCATGCAGATTTTATGCTGTGCTTTGGCTCAAACCCAGGGCTTCATGCATTCAAGACAGGTACTCTACCAACTGAACTACCTCTCAGTTCCTAAAGAATAAAGAAAGATAATAGTCACTGGGCCAGCCTGGTCTGCAGAGTGAGTTCCAGGGCAGCCAGGGCTACAGTCTTTTTTTTTTTTTCCCCCTAGAGGCAAGGTTTTACTATGCAGCCTTAGCTGGCCTGTAATTTGCTATATAGATGTGATGAATCTTGAACTCACAGAGCTCTGCTAGCTCTGTTTCTGGAGGGCTGAGCTTAAAGGTGTGCTACCAAACCTGGCATGGAGTTAGCAGATGCCACATGGAGCCTGCCTGTGGAGGTAAAAGAATGGGTTTTGGAAGTCAGTTCTCTCTTTCCACTGTGGATTCTGGGGACTGAACTCAGGTCATCAGGCTTATTCAGCAAGCTCTTTTACCACTGAGCCATCTTGCCAGCCCTGAACACATTCCTATATAAGAGTTTGTTTCAAGGTTGGCAAATGTTCATGGTGCTGGAACTCTACAATCAGCCTCCTCTTCAGGTTCCCAGGATTCTGCCTCAAAATCAAAGAGGAATGTGGAAAATATGGTAAGATGGGCAAATGTGATATTTGAATTTCCAAGTGCCCCTGCTGGTGAATCCGGATGGGTATTTTTAGAAGTGGAATTGAACTGGCAGTTAAAGCTGTTCTCATCTGCAATGAGAGGAATTTCCTTGGATGGGTGGTAAAGGCATGTTTCTAAAATATGGACAGAGTCAGCATCTTGGGTTTGACAGACTTAAGTTTTACTTCAGGAAGGAAAGGCAACTACCAGTGACCCTTCCATGAATTGCAGACTAAGAAATAATGAATGAGGCTGTGCAGTAGTGGTGCAGACCTTTAGTCCCCAGCACCAGGGAGGCAAAGGGTGGCAGGTCTCTGAATTTGAGGACAGTCTGGTGTCTACAGAGGGAGCTCCAGGACAGCCAGGGCTACACAGAGAACCCTTGTCGAGAGAAAGAAAGAGAGAGAGAGAGAGAGAGAGAGAGAGAGAGAGAGAGAGAGAGAGAGGGAGGGGGGAGGGAGGGAGAGAAGAGACTTCAACAGTCAGTGTTGGTGTTTTTGAAACAGTGTCATACACATCCTAGCACAAGCTACTTTAGTAACTGAAGGTGACCTTGAACTTCAAACTTTCCTGCTTCCACCTCCTGAGAGCTGGGATCATAGGTAGGTAAAGTAGCCATTCATGTGGTGCAGAATTCATATGGTGAAGCTGTGTGCAGCTGGAGGCAGTAGCTCAGTTGGAGGCTGTAGCTGCTTCTCACTGCAGAAGGGGGCTGTCAACCCAGGAGTTGCTGATTCCAAGGGACTGGGCCTCTGCAGTCCCAATCTGGCCTGGAAGTTTCCTGCAGTGATCTGGTCCTCAGTCTGGGATGGAAATCTGGAAATACTGGCTGGAAGGAACTGGCAGCAGTTCAATGGGGAAGGCCAAGGGAGTCGTCTGTTACGCCCTTTTCATCTGAACTGTTATGAGAAAGTGCCACTCAGGGTGAGCCTTCCTGCTGAGGCTTGCTACTTAGGTGATTCTAATTTGTCACCATGTGACATGAAGCATTTGCATGTTTGTTGCCATTAGGGACAAAACAGGCAGAATGGCTACAGTCTGTAGTTTTTGACCCAGCTTCCCTACTATTTACTAATTTACTCTTGTTTCAGGATTGAATCATCTCATCACCCCACAGGACACCTGTCTTTTCTTTCTCTCTTTCTTTCTTTCTTTTTCTTTTTTTTTTGTTTTTTTTTTTGTTTTTTCGAGACAGGGTTTCTCTGTGTAGCCCTGGCTGCCCTGGAACTCACACTGTAGACCAGGCTGGCCGCGAACTCAGAAATCCTCCTGCCTCTGCCTTGGGATTAAAGGTGTGCACCACCACTGCCCAGCTTTCTTTCTTTTTAAAGATTTATTTTATGTATTATTTTATGTATGAGAGTACACTGTCTTCAGACACACCAGAAGACGGCATCAGATCTCATTTACAGATGGTTGTGACCCACCATGTGGTTGCTGGGAATTGAACTCAGGACCTCTGGAAGAGCAGTCAGTACTCTTAACCTCTGAGCCATCTCTCCAGCCCTCACAGGACACTTGTTAATCACGAGTTTTAAGACTGGCCCGAATCCTAAGAGTCCTTCAGATCACACTACACGTACCCTGCCTTCTTCTTTATTTTTATCTTTTGGAGACAGTGACTTTGTGTAGCTCAGGCTGGCATCAAATTTGATATGTAGCCAAGGATGACTTCACATCATTGATGTTCCATCATCACTCTTACCAGTACTTGCCCCACCACAAAGCACCAACAGCTTTTAAATCAGTATAGGTTGTTAGTTTTTCTTCCCTCCTCATCAAAACATGCCTACACTGGGAAACTAGACAGATGGCTCAGTACTTAATGCTCTCGCAGAGGACTTGGGTTTAATTCCCAGCACTCATGCTAGACAGTCGTTCACCACTGCCTGTAATTCCAGTTCAAGAGGAATCTAATGCTCTCTGCTGGCCTCAGAGTGCAACTGCATGCATGTGATTCTCATAAACTCAAACCACATGCATACATTCACAAACATTTTTTTGTTTTGTTTTGTTTTTTTTTTTGGAGACAGGGTTTCTCTGTGTAGCCCTGGCTGTCCTGGAACTCACTCTGTAGACCAGGCTGGCCTCGAACTCAGAAATCCGCCTGCCTCTGCCTCCCAAGTGCTGGGATTAAAGGTGTGCGCCACTACCACCCGGCCATTCACAAACATTTTTAAAAAATAGTACTTATTTTTATTTTCTGTGAACATGTGTCTTACCCGCATATATGCATGGACACTGGATTCATGCCTGGTCTTGAGGAAGCCAGCAGAGGGTGACAGAGACTCAGAAACTGAAGTCAAAGACAATCAACCATGTGGGTGTTGGAAACTGAATAAAGGTTCTTTGCAAGAACCACAGCTACTTAAAGACTGAGCCATCTCTCTCTCTCCAGTTCAAATTTTTTAAAAATAAACTAAGAGTTTGGAGCCAGGCATAGTGATGCATGTCTTTAATCCTAGCATCCAGAAGCAGAGGCAGGCAGATCACCATGAGTTCTTGGCCAGGCTGGTCTAGTGAGTGCCATGACAGCCAGGGCTACATAGAGAGGAGGAAGAGGAGCACAATGACAAGGACGACAACGACGATGACGATAAGAAGAAATTCAAGGGCATTTTTGGTTCCATAATAAGTCGAAGGTTAGCCTTCATTACTCAAACAAAAAAAAAATAAATAAAATTTAAAAAACAGGCCCAGGTTTCACAGTGCATTCCCAAAATCCCAGCCACCAAGAGACTGAAACAGGAGGATAATAACATAGAGGTTATCCTCAGGTACTTACAGATTCTCAAGCCAGCCTAATCAACAGAAAGCACTTCTCGGAAACAAAAGTGTGGGTGTGGATGGGTGTGAGGGGTGCATGAGTGGCAACGTATTTCAGTGGTAGCATATCTCTAGCCTTTGAGTGGCTCCAGGAACAGTCTTTAGCACTGCAAACAAGTCACTAGCAGTCAAAATAAAAAATAAACGAATAGCAAACCTTTGCAGTCTTATGCTCTGAATATCTTGGAGGAAAGCTCCCTTCCCCTGAGCAGCAAATCCCTGCACACGCTGTGGATCAGCTGGTTCCTGAGGCAGTAGATGAAGGGGTTCAGCAGGGGTGACACTGTGGTGTTGAAGAAAGCTATTCCTTTGTTGAGGTCCAGCCTCCCTGTCTGCGTGGGGTTGAGGTACATGATGATGCAGCTTCCATAGGTGAGAGATACTACTAGGATGTGGGAAGAACAGGTAGAGAAGGCCTTGCTACGACCCCCAGTTGTAGGCAGGTTCAGGACGGTGCTGATGATGCAGCCATAGGATAAGGCTGTGATCAGTGTGGCAATGAGCAGGGTGCAGACGGCCACCAGGAAGGCCACCAGCTGCAGAAGCCTGGTGTCTGCGCACACCAGCTCCAACAAAGGGGAGCTGTCGCAGAAAAAGTGGTTGAGGACACGCGGACCACAGAAAGGGAGAGACAGCATCCAGGCAAAGAGCCCAGGCAGGGCCAGGAGGCTGGCTGCCCAGCAGGCCAGTACCAGGACAGAGCACACGCGGGGAGTCATGAGTGCTGGGTAGCGCAGTGGCCAGCAGATGGCCAGGAAGCGGTCAGTGGACATCACGGCCAGCAGCAGGGTCTCCACGGCGCCCAGGGTGAAGTAGAGTATCATCTGGGCGAAGCAGCGGCGGCGGGAGATGGTCCCGCGCGCCGCCAGCAGGTGTGCCAGCATCTGTGGGGACACGGTGGATGTGAAACCCACCTCCAGCAGGGAGAAGTGGCGCAGGAAGAAGTACATCGGGGTGTGCAGGCGGCGGTC
>NW_021625279.1:0-9885 GCF_004785775.1 Grammomys surdaster
CAGGAATGACAGCACACCTGGAAGCCCAGCACTTGGGAAGTAGAGACAGGAGAATTAAGAGCTCAAAGCCAGTCTGGCCTACTTAGAGTTCCAGGTCAGCTTTGGGCTACATCTCAGCTATGCATTATATGACTGACTCAGGACTTCCAGAAGACATGTAAAATAAATCTTACACTGTAAATAATTTTTTTTTTTTTTTTTTTTTTTTTGGTTTTTCGAGACAGGGTTTCTCTGTCCTGGAACTCACTCTGTAGACCAGGCTGGTCTTGAACTCAGAAATCTGCCTGCCTCTGCCTCCCAAGTCCTGGGTTTAAAGTCGTGCGCCACCACAGCCCAGCTCCTGTAAATATCTTAACAGTGTAAGGGAAACCACCTTTGCAGCTCAGATCACAGCTAGACAAGGTAGGGGTGAGATGCTGATGGGCTGCCTGGTGAGTCCCAGGGTCATCTGGAAGCTACCAGAAGATTTGGGTGATAAGTCATCAGAAAGCAAGTCAGGGCTGGGATATAGCTTAGTATCAAAATAGTTTCCTGGGCCGGGCGGTGGTGGCACACACCTTTAATCCCAGCACTTGGGAGACAGAGGCAGGAGGATTTCTGAGTTTGAGGCCAGCCTGGTCTACAGAGTGAGTTCCAGGACAGCCAAGGCTACACAGAGAAACCCTGTCTTGAAAAAACCAACCAAACAAACAAACAAAAAATAGTTTCCTGGTATACACCCAGGCACAGAAAACAAATTCCACAACAAAAAACGTGTCATTACAACTCCAGGATTATCAGTTGGCAGTCAAATGGCCAGAAAATGGGACTTGCTCCTAATGTGGACATAGAGAAACTTAGGCTCAGAGGAAGGCCCAGAGAGTAAGATATTCTGGAGCAGACAAATTGAAGTTAGCTGGGTGTGGTGGTACGTGCCTGGAATCCCAGAACTTTAGAGTCTTCAGCAGGAAAGTTTCACACTCTTAGCTCCAAAGCTAAGAATTGATAGCATGAAAACGTCAAACTTCAGTCCAGCCTGAACTACAGTTTAAAACCTTATCTCAAAAAACACAAGGCAGGGCTAGAGAAATGGCTCAGAGGTTAAGAACATTGGCTGCTCTTCCAGAGTAACTGGTTCAATTCCCAGTTCCCATATGGCAGCTCACAACTGCCTGTAATTCCAGTTCTTTTTTTTTTTTTTAAAGATTTATTTATTTATTATATGTAATATAAGTACACTGCAGCTGTCTTCAGACACCCATATGAGGGCATCGATCTCATTGTAGATGGTTGTGAGCCACCATGTGGTTGCTGGGATTTGAACTCATGACCTCTAGAAGAGCAGTCAGTGCTCTTAACCGCTGAGCCATCTCACCAGCCCTGTAATTCCAGTTCTAAGGGGTCTGATACCCTTCCTCACACAAACACAAATGCAGACAAAACATCAATGTTCATAAGATAAAATAAGAATACTTTCAAAATTAAAAAAGAAAGAGGGCTGGAGAGATGGCTCAGTGGTTAAGAGTACTGTTCTTTTCAGAGGTCCTGGGTTTAATTCCCAGTGGCCATAACCATTTGTAATGGGATTTGATGCCATCTTCTGGTGTGTCTGAAGACAGTGTCACTGTACTCACATACATAAAACAAATCTTAAAGAAAAAGGAGGGGGGGAGGGAATGAGGAAGCAAGGGAGGGAGGAAGGGAGGGAAGAAAGGAATGAAGGAAGGAAAAAAGGAAAGAAAGGAAGGAAGGAAGGAAGGAAGGAAGGAAGGAAGAAAGAAAGAAAGAAAGAAAGAAAGAAAGAAAGAAAGAAAGAATGAAAGAAGGAAAGCAGGGCTGGAGAGCTGGCTCAGTGGTTAAAAGCAGTAACTGTTTTTCAGAGGATCTGGATTTTTGTTCTAAGCATTTCACAACAACCTGTAATTACACTTCCAAGGAATTCAACACCCTCTTCTGGCCTCTGTAGGCACTGCATGTATGTGGTGTTCATGTAGATAGCAGGTAAACTCGCATCCGAGGCCTTTTCCTGCACTTGCAGAGGACTGGAGTTTAGTTCCCAGCACCCATGTTGAGGGTTGGCTCACAATTGCTTATAACTCCAGTTCTGAGGGATCTGATACCCAAATAGACACACACACACACACACACACACACACACACACAGGAACTGACCAGGCTGGCTTCTGCTTCCCAAATGCTGGGATTAAGGTGTGTGTTACCACCGCCTGGCCCTAAAAATAAAATTCTTAAGAAAACAAAAAGGTTGTAGCTGTTAGCATCTCCTCAACTGGTAGAGTACTGGCCTAGCATGTACAAAACACACAAAGCTCTGGGTTTAATCTCCAGCACGTGAACCAGGTGTGGTAGCACACACCTGGAATCCCAGGAATCTGAGGTGAAAGTTCAGGCTTCAGAATCTCAAGGTCATCCTCAGCCACTCAATAAGTAAATTCCAGTCTAACCTGGCCTACTTGAGACCAAGGGCTGAGAGTAAAGTTTAGTGGTACAGCACTTGTTTAGCATTCGTAAGGTCCTAGGTTTGAAATTTAGATCTAGCCAGGCAGTGGTAGTGGTTACCTTTAGTCCCAGCTCTCTGGAAGCAGAGACAGGTGATCTGTGAGTTCCAGGCCAGCCTAGGCTACATAGAGTAACTCTGCCTTGGGAGGTACGGGGAAGGGAAAAAACAAAAAACAAAAAAAACAAAACCTTGATCTGTTTGTCTCCAACATCTTTTGGTCCTCATCAGGTGGGATGGTATACACCCAGCAGGCTAATTCTCTAAATTCAAAAGATGGGTAAACTGAGGCCCAAAGAGTTCATCAACTGAAAACATTCATACAATCTCCGAAGCTGTTCATTGTTGCCCAGGGCCTCACAACTTCCCAGTCACACTCATCTCTGTGGGAGGCTGAGCACAGAGGTTGAGAAACTTCCTGTGAACTGTGTGTGTACTCACTTTCCAACCACAGGGGCTGTCCGGAAGCCTAGCATCCCAGCCATCCCCTCCCCCACTGCTTCCTAGGCTTTTGGTACAAGCAGAATACGCTCCCACTCCACGTCTCCACCATGTTGTCCTAACAAATTGGGAGGGCCAAGTCACTGTGCTGATATCAAAAGGTGACATCAGGACACAGTGTATAGCAGTGGAGAAAACTCAACATGCTCCTATCTTCTCAGGGAAGACTCCTCCATCTGCGGTATGGTTCTCCAGAAACACATAAGCAATAGGAGAGAGAAACAGAAATGACAGAAGCAAGCAAGCAAGATACATGATAGGCCTAGAAGATAGATAGAAACCATGCTCGGTGGCACAGGCCTGTAATCCCAGTACTTGGGAGGTAGAGGAAGGATGTCCTCATTTTCTTTACTGCTAATGTGATAAAGAACTGGCCACATGCATTCACACACAAACGGACACACCATGCAAACACAGATAAGCCTACCACCACACACAAACAGATTCACACAACTGTGCACACATATGCACACACACGTGCAAACACATATATACAAGCCTACCACCACAGAGGCACACACGTGCACAGAGAGAAGGATGCACAGAGGTGCACACACACATGCACACATACATGCAAACATATATCTGTATACCACAAGCAAGCCCACTACCACACAGACACACATGCACAGGTCCACAAATATACACAACCATGCAAACACACATCTAGAAGCCTACTCTTCTCCCCCACAGATGCACATACACATGCACATAACCATGCAAATAAACATATACAAGCTCACCATGACACACACATACACGCTTACACAGATGCACAAATATACACACCCAGGTAGAAACACATATACAAGCCCACCACACACATTCACACACAATGCTGGCAAGATAGCAAGATAAAGGGTACTTGCCACCAACTTTGCATACTGAAGTTCCATCTCTGAGACCCACACAATAGAAGAAGAAAACTGATTCCTGAAAGTTGTTCTCTAACCTCCACAAGAGTGCCACAGCATTCAGATACCAACACACACATACAGACACACAGACACACACACACACAAACACACACATACAATAACTAAATAAACATTTTTTTTTTTTTTGGTTTTTCGAGACAGGGTTTCTCTGTATAGCCCGGGCTGTCCTGGAACTCACTCTGTAGACCAGGCTGGCCTCGAACTCAGAAATCCGCCTGCCTCTGCCTCCCGAGTGCTGGGATTAAAGGCGTGCGCCACCACCGCCCGGCCTAAATAAACATTTTTTAAAAAGAAATTCAAATGTGGTTACAGATATAGAGTAGCTCCTGAGGGGCACCTGACAAGATTATAATTAATAAGATAAGCACCTAGATCTCAGGGATGCAGGATAGGTTTCTTCACTGTAAATAGTGGGGTTTGGTTTGTTTTATTTTTTTCTTTTCTTTTTTTTTTGGTTTTTGGTTTTTGGTTTTTCGAGACAGGGTTTCTCTGTGTAGCCCTGGCTGTCCTGGAACTCACTCTGTAGACCAGGCTGGCCTCGAACTCAGAAATCTGCTTGCCTCTGCCTCCCAAGTGCTGGGATTAAAGGCATGTACCACCATCGCCCGGCCTGTTTTGTTTTAAATTATGTGTATATACCAAACAACTACAACAACAATAAGACAAAAACAAAAAACAAACAAGCAAACAAAACCCCTCAGGTGTACTGGCACACACCTTTAATCCCAGTATTCAGGAGGCAGAGGCAGGCTGGGCCGTGGTGGCACACACCTTTAATCCCAGCACTTGGGAAGCAGAGGCAGGCGGATTTCTGAGTTCGAGGCTAGCCTGGTCTACAGAGTGAGTTCCAGGACAGCCAGGGCTACACAGAGAAACCCTGTCTCGGAAAACAAAACAAAACAAAACAAAATATAAATAAATAAAATAAAATTAAGGAGACAGAGGCAGAGGCAAGCAAAGTCTGTGAGTTCCAGGACAGCTAGAACTACATAGTGAGGACCTGTCTGAAAAAAAAAAGTGTGTGTGTCTGTGTGCATGACTGTTGGTATCCAAGAGAGGACAGGCATCTGACCGCCTAAAGCTGGAGTTACAGGTGGTGAGTCTCCTGATGTCGGTGCTGGGAACTGAAGAGTAGAGGTGCTTTTAGTCAGTAAGTCATCCATTCCTTCAACCCTGCTTTTTTTCTCTTCTTAGTTGTTTCTTTCTTTCCTTTTTTCTTTCTCTTCTTCTTTCTTTCTTTTCTTTCTTTCTTTCTTTTTTTTTTTGATGGAGGGAGGGTGGATTCAAGAAAGGGTCTCTCTGTACAGTCCTGGCTGTCCTGAATGAGAGTGCCCTTGAACTCACAGAGATTTGTCTACCTTTGCCTCCCAAGTGTTGGAATTAAGAGTGTGCACCACCACCATTCCTGTTTTATGGGTTTTTTTTTTGAGACAGGGTCTTATGTGACCCCCAAAAGGCCTCCACCTCACAGTAACCAAGGATGACCTTGATCCTCCTGCCTCTATCTCCAAGTGTTAGGATTACAAGCATGCAGATTTTATGCTGTGCTTTGGCTCAAACCCAGGGCTTCATGCATTCAAGACAGGTACTCTACCAACTGAACTACCTCTCAGTTCCTAAAGAATAAAGAAAGATAATAGTCACTGGGCCAGCCTGGTCTGCACAGTGAGTTCCAGGGCAGCCAGGGCTACAGTCTTTTTTTTTTTTTCCCCCTAGAGGCAAGGTTTTACTATGCAGCCTTAGCTGGCCTGTAATTTGCTATATAGATGTGATGAATCTTGAACTCACAGAGCTCTGCTAGCTCTGTTTCTGGAGGGCTGAGCTTAAAGGTGTGCTACCAAACCTGGCATGGAGTTAGCAGATGCCACATGGAGCCTGCCTGTGGAGGTAAAAGAATGGGTTTTGGAAGTCAGTTCTCTCTTTCCACTGTGGATTCTGGGGACTGAACTCAGGTCATCAGGCTTATTCAGCAAGCTCTTTTACCACTGAGCCATCTTGCCAGCCCTGAACACATTCCTATATAAGAGTTTGTTTCAAGGTTGGCAAATGTTCATGGTGCTGGAACTCTACAATCAGCCTCCTCTTCAGGTTCCCAGGATTCTGCCTCAAAATCAAAGAGGAATGTGGAAAATATGGTAAGATGGGCAAATGTGATATTTGAATTTCCAAGTGCCCCTGCTGGTGAATCCGGATGGGTATTTTTAGAAGTGGAATTGAACTGGCAGTTAAAGCTGTTCTCATCTGCAATGAGAGGAATTTCCTTGGATGGGTGGTAAAGGCATGTTTCTAAAATATGGACAGAGTCAGCATCTTGGGTTTGACAGACTTAAGTTTTACTTCAGGAAGGAAAGGCAACTACCAGTGACCCTTCCATGAATTGCAGACTAAGAAATAATGAATGAGGCTGTGCAGTAGTGGTGCAGACCTTTAGTCCCCAGCACCAGGGAGGCAAAGGGTGGCAGGTCTCTGAATTTGAGGACAGTCTGGTGTCTACAGAGGGAGCTCCAGGACAGCCAGGGCTACACAGAGAACCCTTGTCGAGAGAAAGAAAGAGAGAGAGAGAGAGAGAGAGAGAGAGAGAGAGAGAGAGAGAGAGAGGGAGGGGGGAGGGAGGGAGAGAAGAGACTTCAACAGTCAGTGTTGGTGTTTTTGAAACAGTGTCATACACATCCTAGCACAAGCTACTTTAGTAACTGAAGGTGACCTTGAACTTCAAACTTTCCTGCTTCCACCTCCTGAGAGCTGGGATCATAGGTAGGTAAAGTAGCCATTCATGTGGTGCAGAATTCATATGGTGAAGCTGTGTGCAGCTGGAGGCAGTAGCTCAGTTGGAGGCTGTAGCTGCTTCTCACTGCAGAAGGGGGCTGTCAACCCAGGAGTTGCTGATTCCAAGGGACTGGGCCTCTGCAGTCCCAATCTGGCCTGGAAGTTTCCTGCAGTGATCTGGTCCTCAGTCTGGGATGGAAATCTGGAAATACTGGCTGGAAGGAACTGGCAGCAGTTCAATGGGGAAGGCCAAGGGAGTCGTCTGTTACGCCCTTTTCATCTGAACTGTTATGAGAAAGTGCCACTCAGGGTGAGCCTTCCTGCTGAGGCTTGCTACTTAGGTGATTCTAATTTGTCACCATGTGACATGAAGCATTTGCATGTTTGTTGCCATTAGGGACAAAACAGGCAGAATGGCTACAGTCTGTAGTTTTTGACCCAGCTTCCCTACTATTTACTAATTTACTCTTGTTTCAGGATTGAATCATCTCATCACCCCACAGGACACCTGTCTTTTCTTTCTCTCTTTCTTTCTTTCTTTTTCTTTTTTTTTTGTTTTTTTTTTTGTTTTTTCGAGACAGGGTTTCTCTGTGTAGCCCTGGCTGCCCTGGAACTCACACTGTAGACCAGGCTGGCCGCGAACTCAGAAATCCTCCTGCCTCTGCCTTGGGATTAAAGGTGTGCACCACCACTGCCCAGCTTTCTTTCTTTTTAAAGATTTATTTTATGTATTATTTTACGTATGAGAGTACACTGTCTTCAGACACACCAGAAGACGGCATCAGATCTCATTTACAGATGGTTGTGACCCACCATGTGGTTGCTGGGAATTGAACTCAGGACCTCTGGAAGAGCAGTCAGTACTCTTAACCTCTGAGCCATCTCTCCAGCCCTCACAGGACACTTGTTAATCACGAGTTTTAAGACTGGCCCGAATCCTAAGAGTCCTTCAGATCACACTACACGTACCCTGCCTTCTTCTTTATTTTTATCTTTTGGAGACAGTGACTTTGTGTAGCTCAGGCTGGCATCAAATTTGATATGTAGCCAAGGATGACTTCACATCATTGATGTTCCATCATCACTCTTACCAGTACTTGCCCCACCACAAAGCACCAACAGCTTTTAAATCAGTATAGGTTGTTAGTTTTTCTTCCCTCCTCATCAAAACATGCCTACACTGGGAAACTAGACAGATGGCTCAGTACTTAATGCTCTCGCAGAGGACTTGGGTTTAATTCCCAGCACTCATGCTAGACAGTCGTTCACCACTGCCTGTAATTCCAGTTCAAGAGGAATCTAATGCTCTCTGCTGGCCTCAGAGTGCAACTGCATGCATGTGATTCTCATAAACTCAAACCACATGCATACATTCACAAACATTTTTTTGTTTTGTTTTGTTTTGTTTTTTTGGAGACAGGGTTTCTCTGTGTAGCCCTGGCTGTCCTGGAACTCACTCTGTAGACCAGGCTGGCCTCGAACTCAGAAATCCGCCTGCCTCTGCCTCCCAAGTGCTGGGATTAAAGGTGTGCGCCACTACCACCCGGCCATTCACAAACATTTTTAAAAAATAGTACTTATTTTTATTTTCTGTGAACATGTGTCTTACCCGCATATATGCATGGACACTGGATTCATGCCTGGTCTTGAGGAAGCCAGCAGAGGGTGACAGAGACTCAGAAACTGAAGTCAAAGACAATCAACCATGTGGGTGTTGGAAACTGAATAAAGGTTCTTTGCAAGAACCACAGCTACTTAAAGACTGAGCCATCTCTCTCTCTCCAGTTCAAATTTTTTAAAAATAAACTAAGAGTTTGGAGCCAGGCATAGTGATGCATGTCTTTAATCCTAGCATCCAGAAGCAGAGGCAGGCAGATCACCATGAGTTCTTGGCCAGGCTGGTCTAGTGAGTGCCATGACAGCCAGGGCTACATAGAGAGGAGGAAGAGGAGCACAATGACAAGGACGACAACGACGATGACGATAAGAAGAAATTCAAGGGCATTTTTGGTTCCATAATAAGTCGAAGGTTAGCCTTCATTACTCAAACAAAAAAAATAAATAAATAAAATTTAAAAAACAGGCCCAGGTTTCACAGTGCATTCCCAAAATCCCAGCCACCAAGAGACTGAAACAGGAGGATAATAACATAGAGGTTATCCTCAGGTACTTACAGATTCTCAAGCCAGCCTAATCAACAGAAAGCACTTCTCGGAAACAAAAGTGTGGGTGTGGATGCGTGTGAGGGGTGCATGAGTGGCAACGTATTTCAGTGGTAGCATATCTCTAGCCTTTGAGTGGCTCCAGGAACAGTCTTTAGCACTGCAAACAAGTCACTAGCAGTCAAAATAAAAAATAAACGAATAGCAAACCTTTGCAGTCTTATGCTCTGAATATCTTGGAGGAAAGCTCCCTTCCCCTGAGCAGCAAATCCCTGCACACGCTGTGGATCAGCTGGTTCCTGAGGCAGTAGATGAAGGGGTTCAGCAGGGGTGACACTGTGGTGTTGAAGAAAGCTATTCCTTTGTTGAGGTCCAGCCTCCCTGTCTGCGTGGGGTTGAGGTACATGATGATGCAGCTTCCATAGGTGAGAGATACTACTAGGATGTGGGAAGAACAGGTAGAGAAGGCCTTGCTACGACCCCCAGTTGTAGGCAGGCAAAGGACGGTGCTGATGATGCAGCCATAGGATAAGGCTGTGATCAGTGTGGCAATGAGCAGGGTGCAGACGGCCACCAGGAAGGCCACCAGCTGCAGAAGCCTGGTGTCTGCGCACACCAGCTCCAACAAAGGGGAGCTGTCGCAGAAAAAGTGGTTGAGGACACGCGGACCACAGAAAGGGAGAGACAGCATCCAGGCAAAGAGCCCAGGCAGGGCCAGGAGGCTGGCTGCCCAGCAGGCCAGTACCAGGACAGAGCACACGCGGGGAGTCATGAGTGCTGGGTAGCGCAGTGGCCAGCAGATGGCCAGGAAGCGGTCAGTGGACATCACGGCCAGCAGCAGGGTCTCCACGGCGCCCAGGGTGAAGTAGAGTATCATCTGGGCGAAGCAGCGGCGGCGGGAGATGGTCCCGCGCGCCGCCAGCAGGTGTGCCAGCATCTGTGGGGACACGGTGGATGTGAAACCCACCTCCAGCAGGGAGAAGTGGCGCAGGAAGAAGTACATCGGGGTGTGCAGGCGGCGGTC
>NW_021625280.1:0-3034 GCF_004785775.1 Grammomys surdaster
ATCTATCTATCTATCTATCTATCTATCTATCTATCTATTATCTATGTACAAGTTCACCTATGGGGCACAGAGTTTGACTGTATATCATAAGCTGACCTTGGACTTAGATTTACTTATCTTTGACTCTTGAGTTCCAGCATTTTAGGCACTCAGCTCCATATCCAACTATTTTATTTATTTATTTTTACAGTATAACAAACAGGATCTATGTAATATTTTCAATAAGAGAACATTTTTTAGAATGCTTATTATTAGTCATCAATGGATTGATAAATGTTCAGATGAAAAGGCAGGTCTAAGGCCAGTAACTCTTCCCTTGAGGTTTCTGAGTGATTTCCATAGAAGCTAGCTTTGGGGAGAAATGACTGGGAAACTCATATGGTCATGACTTCTAATAAAAGTCCTATTGTAGAGATATTAATGACCAATGATTGTTAATTCCCAAAATTTGATGTTGATGATGTTAGTGTGTGTGCATGTGCATGTGTGTGTGTGCATGTGTTTCTGTTATTTTGTTTTTGCTGGTGTGGAAAAAGTCCAAGTAACATAAGAAGGTAGACTTTTCAGAATTACACATGACTTCTTAACAGAGACTCTAAAGGCCAGAAGGGCCTGGACAGATATCTTAGATGTCTCTAAGAGACAACAGATGCCAGCCCAGAATACTATACCCAGCAAAATTTTCAGTCACTATAAATGGAGAAAATAAGATATTCCATGACAAAATCAAATTTAAATGATATCTATCCACAAATATTCTACAGAAGATACTAGAAAAATTCCAACAAAGGAGGTTACCTACACCCAAGAAAACACAGGAAATAAATAGCTCCACAATGGCAAACCCAAGGGACATATCCACCACCACCACTACTATCACCAGTAACAGCAATAGCAATATCAAAGTAACAGGAATTAGCAATCATTGGTCATTAATATTTCTCAACATCAATGGACTAAATTTTCCAATAAAAAGACATAGGTTAACAGAATGGATATAAAAACAGGATCCATCATTCTGCTGCATACAAGAAATACACCTCAGCAGCAAGGATAGACATTACTTCAGAATAAAAGGATGGAAAAAGTTTTTCAAGAAAACAGACCTAAGAAGCAAACTGGAGTAGCCATTCTAATATTTCATAAAGAAGACTTTCAACCAAAATTAATCAAAAGAGATGGGAAAATATACTTCATACTCATCAAAGGAATAATCCACAAACACGACATCTGAGTTCTGAACTTCTGTGCTCAAATGGAAGGGCACCTACATTTGTAAAAGAAACATTACTAAAGCTCAAAACACACACTGAACCCTACATATTAATAGTGGGAGACTTTAACACCCTACTCTTACCAATAAGAGGTCATCAAGACAGAAAAAATGAATAGAGAAATAATGAAACTAACTGATGTTATGAATCAAATAAATGGACATAACAGACAGCTACAGAATATTTCACCCAAACACAAAGAATATACCTTCTTCTCAGCACTTTATGGAGTCTTTCCCAAAATCGACTGCATAGTTGGTCACAAAGCAAGCCTCAACAGATAAAAAGAAATTGAAGTAACTCCTTGTATCTTATCAGAGCACTATGAATTAAAGCTGGATTTGAACAACAACAGGAATGACAGAGAGCCTACAAACTCATGGAATCTGAACAATTCCCTACTCAATGATCACTGTGTGAGGGAAGAAATAAAGAAAGAAATTAAAGACTTCCTGGAATTCAACGAAAATGAAGGGACAACATACCTTATGAGATACAATGAAAGCAGTGCTAAGAAGGAAGTGTATAGCACTAAGTGCCTTCATAAAGAAACTAGAGAGTTCTCATACCAGTAATTTAAAAGTACACCTGAAAGCTCTAGAAAAAAGAGGCAAACACTCCCAAGAGGAGTAGATGGCAGGACAAAAGAAATCAAACTCAGGGCTGAAATCAATAAACTAGAAACAAAGAGAATACAAAAAAAATCAACAAAACCAAGAGCTGATTCTTTGAGAAAATCAGCAAGATAGATAAACCCTTAGCTAAACTAACTAAAAGACAAAGAGGGAGTATCAAAGTGAGCAAAATAAAAAATGAAAAGGGAGACATAACTACAGACACTGAGGAAATTCAAAGAATCACTAGGTTTTATTTCAAAAGAAATGGATGATTTTCTCAATAGATACCACTTACTAAAGTTAAATCAAGATCAGGTAAACTGTTTAAATAGTTTTAAATTCCCTAAGAAAAAGAAATGCACGTTAAAAGTCTTCCCACCCTACCCCACCCCAAAAATCTCAGGGACAGGCACAGAATTCTACCAGATTTTAAAGAAGAGAGCCAATACTCTTCAAAATATTCCACAAAATAGAAACAGAAGAAACATTGCCAACTCTTTCTATGAGGCCACAGTCACCCTGATACCTAAACCACACAAAGACTCAACAAAGTTAGAGAATCTCAGACCAGTTTCTCTCATGAACATTGGTGCAAAAATACTCATTAAAATACACATGAACTGAATCCAAGAAGACATCAAAAACATTATCCACAATGACCAAGTAGTCTTCATCTCAAGTATACAGGGGTGGTACAATATACGAAAATCCATCAATGTAACCAACCATATAAACAAACTAAAAGAAAAAAAATGACATGATCATCTCAGTAGATGCTGAGAAAGCCTTTGACAAAATCTAACACAGCTTCACGTTACACATCTCAGAGAGATCAGAGATACAAAGTGCATTTCTAAACATAATAAAAGCAATATACAGCAAGTCAGTAGCCAACATCAATATTAAATTAAATAAAGAGAAGCATAAAGCAATTCCATTAAAAGCAGGGATGAGATAACTGCCCACTTTCTTCATATCTATTCAACATAATATTTGAAGTTCTAGCTAGTGCAATAAGATGATTAAAAGAGACCAAGGGGATATATAAATTGTAAAGAAAGATCTTAAACTATTTCTATTAGCAGATGAGGTGATAATATATATATATATATATATATATATATATATATATATATATATATA
>NW_021625281.1:0-1084 GCF_004785775.1 Grammomys surdaster
AAGATGCATAAGAGAGGAGACAGGTAGAGGTACAGAGTAGAATAACATGAAGAGCAAACCCAAGGGAATATAAATAAAAATTAAAAATAACTTTCTGGGTTCCCTGAGGGACAAGCCAAACTGCTCAGCAGTTGATGTCACAAATATCCCCCACTAGAAAAAAAGATATCGGGATGCGTATGGCCCTCACGCCTCACTGAACAATGACTGAAGGACCAGAGCCATTACAAAGTACTCTTTAATTACTGGAGGTCAGCTCTCTATCCCTGCCTTTGAAAGATTAGAATCACCAGGGTCCTTCTATACTTGGAGAAGGGAGGAGATGTCAGGGGCAGCCTTGCTTATACACTGAAGGCCTTTAAAATCAGCAATAGGCCTAAGTCAGCCTGTTAACACAAAGTCTTGGGTCTCTGTGGAAAAACACTGAACCGATAGCTATAAGATATTGTAAACAGGCAGCTTTGGTGTCAAATTATGAGCCTGGATGAGAAGAAGTAGTCATAGGTCCTGTGGATAGTCATAGACCTTGGGTAGCCTTGATGGATAGTACCAACTTAGATAAGGACAAGTGAATCATAGGTAGAGTCATAGTGACCTGTTCCCTGAACCTTCACCCAGCCGATACCCTCTTCTGTAAGATATCTGTACTCCTCCTGAACACCTATGCTCCTGTGTCATCCCCTTCCCCGCATCCTGCCTTTATGTGTATACAATCCCTGTGTGAAACAGTAAAATTGGCGATTTGATCAGATTATAGACAAATCATGGTTCTTTGCTTTCTCCTGTTTCTCCCATCCTCTCTTTCAGGTGACCTCCCCTGACCCTGACCCCTGTTTAATGCCCTGCTGGATGGGACAGAATATGTGTGCACAGACACCCACAAGCACATATGCATACATGTGGAGACACATCCACTTCCACACAGGTATACACCCTCACCAACACATACATATGCCCTCCCATACAAATACACAAAAAGAAAAAAAACCAACAATCAAAATGTTGGTTTGAGAGTAGATAAACGGCATCATTGAACACTCTAAACCCTACAGAGGAAACAAAACAACTCTGGCCTAGAAAGAAA
>NW_021625282.1:0-2417 GCF_004785775.1 Grammomys surdaster
TGTGCAGATGTGGAGACACTGACACTGGGGTCTTTATATCCCTGCCCTAGTCAGGTGCAAGGCTGCACATGGTTACTTCCTGGATCCTGAATGTGTCATAGCTTAGGATTCTCTTCTGCATGGTGTTTGTTGTCTGTTCCTGTATATGACTTCTCTTTCCCTATGCCTTTCCCAAACAGACTGCCACATCTTCCACGAAATGCTGCCCCTCAGTAAACATGAACAAGTGTCCACCAGAAGATTTCCTGTCCCCTTCCTTCCAGCTGTAAAGAGACATTGGCAAGCCTTGCTCCCATCCCATAACTAGAAAGTCCTGGTGTCTGCGTGCTTGCCTCCTGGGATTCAGGCTCCACTTGCCCACCTCAGCACTCACTCTCAGCAGTCTAGAGCATTGGTGGTCTCCTGCTCTGTCCTGAACACTGTGACCCACCAGGTCACCTGGTCCTCTTCTTCACCTGGGATATGCCAGGCCTGGGTTTCCTCCACAATGTTTACTTGACAGAACTCCCGCAGCCTGTCTTCTCAATCTGGCTGTGTTTTCTTGGAGAATAGCATCTGGTGCAAGTGTAGTCTTTTACAACAAAGCTTAGGTGCACATGGACATGCATGTCTTTCATCCCAGCAGCTGGGAGACACAGGCACACAGATGTCTGTGAGTTCTAAGCTAGCTGGGTGTATGTAGACAGTTACAGGTCAGCCGGGTCTACATTGCCACAGCGTGAGATATCTTAGAGGGCAGATTCTGAATTCCCAGGTTCCTCTACCTTTTTCCAATGAGTTGTAGGGAACTGTAGGCAGGTAAAGGAAAGGGGAGGATTCATTTGTGGGGGTGATACCACCACAGGAGAGCCAAGGGAATGATGGTTGGTGGTAGGCAGGACCACTCCTCGACCAGGACTGCTTAGCCTTGTAAACTTCTTTCTCCGTTCAAATATGGATATCATGTCAGACCCCAAAGAGGCCTGGTCCTCTCTGTTCCCCCTTTCAACTCAGCCACCTCCAATAAGTCTCTCTCCTCTGGAATTCGTTATAACTTGTCTGTCTGTGTAACTGTGCTGTGGAGGAAGGGTGGTTGAGCCTAGCTGGTTAGAGCTGCCAGGGTCCGTGCTTAGGAGCCTAAGGATTGCGCTGAGGACTTTGGAGGACAGTCAGGAGACCCTCACAGCAAGGTGACCAGGGGAGGACAGAGGTTGAGTGGCCCCACTCTGGGACAGAATTACTTGACCTGAGAGACTTTCCTCATTTTCCCCTTCAGCCAGCATCAGTTATTTTGACCTCTACAGGGTAAAGCAGAGAAGTTGATGTGAGGTTTCTGAGAGCATCAGCTTTGGTGTACTTAGCTGGAAGCTAGTATGAGGAACAGCGATCCTTCCTTCATAAAGAGAGCTCTGAAGGGTATGAGCAGCAGACATGAGTAGTTTACCACTTGGCAAAGGTGGTCCTCAGCCCAGATGGACTGGCACCCTGGATGAATGAAGAGCACATGCCATAACCCTTGCACATGGTGACCATGCCCCCATCCTCTTCCTTTTTAGCTGAGTATTAGGACGGTACGCTCTTACCCATCTGCCTGTCTCCTCTTACTGCTGCTCTGGTTACTGTCTATCTCAACAAAAACCGAACATGGATTCACCTCTTCAGTTCACAGCTTGTTTAGTTTCAAGCTAATCAGGTCTACGATCTGCTTGCAGGGCAAGCTTGGTTGTTAGTAAGGGTCTGTTTTCAACTCCTAGTTTTGTTGCATTCTAGTGAGAGACCTGGGTAGTTGAATGAGTAGCCGGGGTCCTGTGTAGTTTTTGTTTTCTTCATTTCTTCATCTGTCTTTGGACATAGATGGCTGAGTTCAAGTCATGTATGAATGAACTGTCAGAGTTTGTTTCCTATAGCAAAGATGGAAGAGAATTGATGGTCCTGAAAGAGAGTAGGAGGGTCCAGTCAGCCTGTCTGTGCCTCATGATGGAGAGGAAGTCAATGTACATTGAGTTGGACCATGTTCTGAGAACATCACAGGCTGAACCGAGAAGGAATAGACACTTGTCACATGGGCTTCTTCTGACCAGTTCAAGTGCTACTGGCTCACTCTGTGGAGGGTCCATTAGCCAAGGTCATGATCCACCTTACTCAGCCTTATTCTCTAGTAGGAAGTACCATGTGTCTCAGTCTCCAAAGGTGGGTTTTGGCTTTGTTTTTGACTCTAGAATTTCCAACCTCAGTACATTTCTCTCTAGTTAGTATACCTTGGGCTCCAAAGAACACCAATAGCTAAGGAGATACCCAAGGACAAAAACATTTGCCACTTACATGACAAATGACACATACCCACAACCCTGAGGCAGAACTTTGAAAACAAATCCTTTCACCAAATGGCAGTGGCCAAAATGGTGGGAATGAGTGCTCACAGGTCAGTGGAGTCCCAA
>NW_021625283.1:0-6866 GCF_004785775.1 Grammomys surdaster
TGTGCAGATGTGGAGACACTGACACTGGGGTCTTTATATCCCTGCCCAAGTCAGGTGCAAGGCTGCACATGGTCACTTCCTGGATCCTGAATGTGTCATAGCTTAGGATTCTCTTCTGCATGGTGTTTGTTGTGTGTTCCTGTATATGACTTCTCTTTCCCTATGACTTTCCCAAACAGACTGCCACATCTTCCACGAAATGCTGCTCCTCAGTAAACATGAACAAGTGTCCGCCAGAAGATTTCCTGTCCCCTTCCTTCCAGCTGTAAAGAGACATTGGCAAGCCTTGCTCCCATCCCATGACTCCCATAGCAAGTCCTGGTGTCTGTGTGCTTGCCTCCTGGGATTCAGGCTCCACTTGCCCACCTCAGCACTCACTCTCAGCACTCTGGAACATTGGTGGCTTGCTGCTCTGTCCTGAACCCTGTGACTCACCAGATCACTTGGTCGTCTTCTTCACCTGGGATGTCCCAGAATGGAGTATCCACAAGGGTGATTTGAGGGAACTCCCCCAACCTGTCTTCCCATTTTGCCTTTGTTTTTATAAAATATATCATCTGTTGAAGGTGTAGGGTTTTACAAAAATACTTTAGCTGGGTATGAACACGCATACCCATTTCACGCATTTCAGTAGCTGGAAGACACAGGCAGACAGATGTCCGTAACTTCTAAGCTAGCTGGGTCTATGTAGTGAGCTACAGGTCAGCCAGGGCTACATTGTCACAGCACAGTTATAAATCTCGAGAGCAGATTCTGAATTCCCAAATTCTTCTATCTTTTTACAATCAATTATATGGATCTTTCAGACAGTTATGGGAAAGGAGAGGTTTTATTGAGGGAGAAGATACCACTTTGCAGAAGCCAACATAATGATGTCTTGTGTGGTACTTTGAATATACCTGGGCCATAGGGAGTTGTGCTGTATTGAGGTGTGGCCTTGTTGAAGGAAGTGTCTGACTGTGGTAGTGAGCTTTGAAGCTCCACCCAGTGTCAAAAAGTCACTCTTCTCCTGGCTGCAGTGGATCAAGATGTAGAACTGTCAGCTCCTTCTCCAGCATCACTTCTGCCTGAACACTGCCATGCTTCCTGCCATGATGATAAAGGACTGAACATCTCAGCCTGTAAGCCAGCCCCAAGTAAATGTTTTCTCTTATAAGAGTCACCTTGATCTTGTGTCTGTGCACACTCATGATCCCTTAACTAAGACAGAAGTTGGTGCCAGGAGGGGATATTGTTGTAATAGGCCAGAAAATGTTTTTGTTTGGAGGATTTTGGAGCTGTGGGTTTGGAAAGCCATGGAGTGCTTTCAGTGTTGCTTAATGGCTCATCCTAGTTTGAATATGAAACACATTCCTCCTGAGGGTGATTTGAACTGTGCAGACCTTGCCCAAGGTGTTTCAGTGAAGAACATTAGTATATTGCCTAGAGATAGTATTTGTGATGATTTGGTGAAGACTGTGGCTGCTTTTTGCTCTTGTGGAAAGAGTCTCCCTGAGACCAGCGTGAAGAGACTCAGATTAATTGCATTGATCAAAAAAGCTTAGTTTAGATTTTACCCTTTGGTTCAGTCTTATGGGGACTGTTTTGATCAAGCATAGCAAGTTTAGAAAGGAAAAGTACAGAATGTATATTTCAAGTAATAAAAGTATAATGAGGTAGAATCCTATGTTGGAGGAAGTGAACAAATTAAGGGAGTGGTGACCTTGGGGAAAGATCCCACCCAGCTAAGATTATTGTTTACTTGGTTATTGTTTTCATTGGGACTTTTAATCTCAAATGAACTACAATACAGAAATGGGAGGCAGAGGCATTTGATCCGGATCTTGAGGAATAGTGGCCATGAAATTTTTAGGCCCAGGCATGGTACTACAATGAGTTTAATTCCAGGAGATAGAGGCAAGCAGATCTATCTCTAAATTCAAGGCCAGCCTTGGAAAGGGCAAGTTCTAGGTGAAGCAAAGCTAAGTCCAGGCATGTTAGTATATATTTTAATCCCAGCATTCAAATGTCAGCCATGAAGACCTCTGAGCTCAAGGTCAATCTATAGAGCAAGTGCCAGGACAGCCAAGCTTAGGCAATGAAGGAGTTGGAAAATAGAAAGCTGGTGATAATGTAATAGAACAAAATCCCATGTTTCAGCCCCAGCAAGCAGCAGAATTCGGCAGGTTTGACTACATGGCTCTGTCCTTAGAGTCAAGAACAGAAGGGATTGCTGGGACTATTGATACTGGTTATCTGGAGCTAAGAAATTACTGGTGATTAAGAAGAGATCAGCATCACTGAGGTGAAATCTTCTGGGAAGCATTTTCTGAGAGCACACAGAAGCTGTGTTCCAGAGATAGCCAAGGTTGTACCTCATGCTGCAGCTGGACTTGGTAATGTGAAAGAGTCACCCATGTGGTACTGGTTTTGAAGGTATGAAGGGGTCATGGAGAGCAGCTGAGGCTTGACACTGTGAGAGGCCGTGGAAGACCATTGGTGAAGGTACAGCCTCAGTTGTAGTTGATGGCCTAATAACTGGAGGGGTCATGCAAAGAAGTTGAGGCTTGGCACTGTGAAGGGAGCCTATGTGAGGCTATGGCCTAGTTGCTGTGGAAGACTCCAGCAAATTAGAGATGGGATGATCACCAAGAAAAGCAGCAGCAGTCAAGTGGAATCAACCAGAGCCTAGAGTGCTATAGAGGGCAGAGCTGGAAAAATGACAGAAGACCTTTGGAGGAGCCCAGAAGATCACGTGTTGATCCCAGACATTAGAACAACCAGCTGTAAAGTTGAAGTTCCATTGGCTATCCCAAGATGTCAGAGATATGGGATACCAGCCGAGGAAAGCTGCTAACAAGGAGTGGAACCAGCCCAAGAGAATAAAGTTTGTTGATGCTGAATGCCAGTTCTACCAACAACGGTCAAGACCAATGAAAGGAGTTGGAGATCTGAGGAGTGCGTTGACTTTGGACATGGAGATGTGGAGTTTGCTCAGCTGGTTTTCAAGACAGCTTTTGTCCAGTATTTCCTCACCATGAAATTTTGGAATGTTAGTGTATATCCTGCATGATGTTGGAGGTAAGTTGTGGATTGCTGTCTGTACACAGGTGAGATCAGGTGAAATATTGATTAGTCAGATAAGGCTAGAGCCTGTGATTGGGGAGTGGAAAAAGACAGTAGAGCTGAAAGTATTAGAGAGGGGGCAGAGAGACAGACTGATGGATAAAGAAGGATGGAGAGAGAAGATGGAAGAAGGAGGTGAGCTGCATGGGCCTAGGAGCCCTAAGTACTTGGGGATTTCTTAGATAAGTGATTGAATAATGTAGGGCACGTCCCTCCAATCTATGTGCAGCTTGTGTCTGTATCATTGGAGTTTTGAGATCTTTGTGTCGGCGTTTGGGGGGTTGAAGATTTACTGTTACAAGTTTGACTGATAAAGTACAAGCCTCTGGAGTATTGTTTTAGGAGGCTAGGGGTTTAGAGCCAGAGATAGCCAGTCTCAGCAGGCTAGCCACAGGGGACCAATGGCCTCAGGCTAACCTCAGGAATTGGGCAGACTGCCTCTTCAGGAACCATGGGGACTGGTGAGACTGCAGGTGCCAGAAGGTAGCCAGCATTAGTGTGGATTGTTTTTTTTTTTTAATAATTACATACTACAGTAAGTTTTCATTTTGATTTCTTAAAATATTAACATTTAGGGATTGAATGAAAATCAGAAAAGACTGTGAACTTTGGACTTTTAACATTGTGCAGACTGCTGTAGGCTATGGGACTTTAGAAGTTGAACTGAATGTATTTTGCATTATGTTGGCCATGGTATGACCACCGTAGACTCATGTGTTTGAACAGGCCTTTGGCAGCCAGGGAGTGGAATGTGGTGGTTTAAATACACTTGGTCCATAAGGAGTGTTACTGATAGGGATTTGGCCTTGTTGGAGGTAGTATGTGATTTTGGGTGTGGTCTTTGAAGCTCCACCCACTGTGGATAAGTCAATCCACTGGCTCCAGTCAGGTCAAGAAGCAGAACTCTCAACTCCTTCTACAGTACCATGTCTGCCTGGACACTGCAATGTCTCCTGTCATGATATTAATGGACTGAACCTTTGAAGCTGTAAACCAGCCCCAAGTAAATGTTGTCCCTTAGAAGAGTTGCCTTGGTCATGGTGTCTCTTCACAGCAGTGAAACCATACCCCAGATGGGTTGGAAATGGGCAGAACCACATCATGAGCAGAACTGCTGAACTATGCATACCTCTCAGTGTCTTTACATTTAAACATCATGCCATATATGCTCATTCTGACCAGCTCAAGAATTGCTCGCTCATCATGGCAGCTGGGAATGTGGTTCAGAAGAAGAACAGTCGCTATTATACTGAAAGTTCTCGGCTTGATCCGGAGCATAAAGCCTTAGGAACAAACAAGAAGGAGAGAGAGAAAGAGAGAGAGACAGAGAGAGAGACAGAGAGAGACAGAGAGAGACAGAGAGAGACAGAGAGAGAGACAGAGAGAGAGAGACAGAGAGAGAGAGACAGAGAGAGCTATGGGGGAGAGCTCTGCTGTGGTTTGTGAACTGTGCACATAGCCAGCTTCTGCAGGCTGTGTGCTCCCCAGGCAACATCCAAATACTAGTTCTTGGAGACATAGCACACATTAAACCAAACTTGGGCAAAATGTACACTACCCCCAGAATTCCCAATGTAACACAGCAGTGAGCTTCTGGCTCATTCAGTGGTGGGAGTGTGTTTCTTAAATTATTTGACAATGCAATTCCTTTCTCATCATGTCCAACATAAAATTTGTATGTGTGTGTGTGTGGGGGGGGCGTTGTATTTGAATGTGGGAACTAGGGAAAGTTTTTGTACTATATTAATTTATAGTCCAATACTATATATTTTTTTAAATCCCGTTCTTTAGAAATGACTTACTAACTACAGGAATTTAAAAATTCACTATAACATTTGGGATAAAAAAAAAAAAAAGCCCTAACTGCTTCTTCTAGAGTGCTTAACCTATGTGGTTCTTCTATAGGGCTTTATCTGCAAGACAAGTCAATAAATAGCCAGCACATTATTTCAAATCTGGCTAGAAGAGTTTGACTCTGCTGCTTCCAAATGAAAATTGAGATTGAGAAAGCACACCACGTTTCTTACATTCTCTTACTTACCCTCCTGTCCCCCTCTCCTTCCCATTCTCCTTTCCCCTGCCCTACCCTTCCTCTAATTCTGTACTTAAAAACCAAACTGTATAGAAAATTACACTCTCCTCCAGAACACCAGATGAGCTTGGATGCTCCTAGCTTGTCCTCCCTGCTGACCAAGGCTGTCTTTGGTATTTTGGCCCCTGGATCCTGATGTAGCTGCTTCTCCTCAACAAGATGAAGAGAGAGAGAGAAGTGAAAGAACACAGGCAGCAAGAGAGCCTTCAGCTGGGGGAACCTCTCACACCGCCACCGTGTGGCTTCTGGAGGAATGGCATGGAGCTTCTTCCCCGGATCAGACTCTGGGCAGGAACCTAGACATATTTATACACAATTGCATGAAGTGTCACTGGGCAGCTGGGACACTGCTTATGTCTACTACTGTGTAATGATCTAACGTGTCTACAGTGTGCCTTTATAGACAGAAATACTCACTATGTGGAGAGGAATTGATCTCTGGGATCAAGTCTTCTGACAGTGTTCAGTACATGCTGAATATTTGCAATGAATTGAGCAGATTGGAGCCCAGCAGACATTAGAGCTGAGCCCAGGATCCAGATCTGCACAATCAGTCCCTAGGTCAGACCTCTAAAGCCATAGCTCTGCTTCAGCAAGAAACACAGCTTTGGAAGGCAGTTGTCAGCCAGGCATGTTAGAGCACACCCATAATCCCAGCACTGGAGAGGCTGAGATGGGCAGGAAAGCTGTAGTTTCCAGGACACACTGAGCTACAGAGTGAGTTCATGGTTTTTGTTTTAAAGAAACAAGACTGCCAAGATGGCTCATTGGGTTAAAGTGCTAGCACACAATTCGAGTCTAATCTCCTAATCACAAAATGAAAGCAGAAACCCATCTCCTCCATCACGTATGTATATATGTGTGTATGATTGTATGCATATAGGGATGCATGTATGTACATACGTGTGTATGTATGTATGTATGTATGTGTGTGTGTGCCTATGTATCATCATGTCAACATCACCAAATTATAAATTCAATTAATGAAAAAAATAATCTTGCTGTCATATTAAGGTCCCTAATTCAAGGATTAGACATTTGTTCTCCCCAACCCTACATCTGAGTTGCTAGCTCCCTTTACCAACCGGATCAAGTGTCCTAGTCCTCAGAGTAACACCAGTATAACTGACACCCCATACAAGGTCCTGAAGATCAGGACCTGGTCTTTATGTTTGTGTTTTCCTTTGCTTAGGACACAGGCTCCTCATGAAGGAAGGTCTTCATGTCTCAAAGCCCAGGGGCCTGTGAGGGTTTTAAAGGACATTCGGTGTGCACAGCCCTCCTCTGCTCAGGACTCCCAGTTCTGTCACCCTCAGAGGCAGCTTCATCTACCTGCCACCTGCAGGACACCTGATAAAATCCACCATGAGAAACACTTGGTGAGGGGGGACATGGGTGAGCTCACAGATCTGCAGGTCACTCACACACCAAGTGAGAAAATCAGAGCCTTGCAAAGGGATCAGCAAATGGGTGGGTCTGACACAGTCTTGAGCTTTGACAGCTTCAGGGCCTCTGTTGGCCTGGCAGTCTGGTGTTTCCTTGCCCCAATCCAGTAAGGCATGAAGAGACAGGAATCCCAAGAGAGGGGGGAGACAGGAAGAAGCTGATGTGAGGCCGGAGATATGAGCTGCCCCCAGCACCACCATCAGGCTGGTGGAGTCCCACACAG
>NW_021625284.1:0-2504 GCF_004785775.1 Grammomys surdaster
TGGCCAAAATGGTGGGAATGAGTGCTCACAGGTCAGTGGAGTCCCAAGCCCACAGAAGCACAAGGTTCCACTGGGATGAACTCAGGAGAAACACACTGAGCCATTGAGGTGAATCAGACACAGAGGCACTGGGGAGAGCTCTGCACTGGTTTGTGACCTGTGCAAATAGCCAGCTTCTGCAGGCTCTGTGCTCCCCAGACAACATCCAAATGCTACTCCTTGGAGACATAGCACATGTTAAACCAAACTTGGACAAAATGTACTCTGCCCTCAGAATTCCCTAAGTAACCCCATTAGTGAGCTTCTGGCTCCTTTGGTCGTGTGCATGAGTTTCTTAACTTATTTCACAATACAGTACCTTACTCAACATGTCCAACATAAAATTTGTGGTTTGGTTTGTGTGTGTGTGTGTGTGTGTGTGTGTGTGTGTGTGTGTGTGTGTTTGCATGGTTGGGTGGATGTGGGTGTGGGTGTGTTTCAATGTGGGAACTAGGGAAAGTTTTTGTACTATATTAATTTATAGGCCAATGTTGTTTCTTTTTTTTTATCCCTTTCTTTAGAAATCACCTGCTAAATGCAGGAATTTAATAGTTCACTGTAACATTTGGAATAAAGAAAAAACTAAGTGCTGCTTCCATAGTGCTTAAACTAGGTGGCTGTTAAATAGAATATATCTGCAAGATTAGTCAATAAAATGCCAGCTCATCATTTCAACTGTGGCTAGAAGAGTTTGGCTCTGATGCTTCCAAATGAAACCGAGGTTGAGAAAGACAATCTCATCACAACACTAAGAACAAATAAGCCGTGCTCTAGAGCAAGCATCTTAGAGAACCAGAAGCATTGAAAACAGTTAGCTGAGTGTACAGTGTGAAAGAAAACATGATGATTGAATTATAAGATGAAGGAAACATTAAAAATATTTTTTGAAGGCTACAGAGATTTTGTTAAAGTTTTTCTCCCATAATAAATGCTACCTACCCAGCACCCTATCTAGGACCCTATCCAGCACCCTACCAAACACCTTACCCAGCAGCCTACCCAGAACTGTACCTAGCACCCTACCTAGCACCCTACCCAGCACCCTATCGAGCATCTTGAATTAGAAGCATGCCCCACAGACATGGCTAGTTGCTTTCTTTTTTAAACAGCTTATTTATTCTGTATCCCAGCCATTGTAGAATTTGCTTTATAGACCTGGCAGGCCTTCAGCTCACAGAGGTCTGCCAACCTCAGTCTTAAGTGCTAGGGTTCAAGGCTTGTGTCACCATGCTTGGCAACTCCTGGCATTAGGTTCTGTAGAGAAAAGTCATGTCCTCTTGCTTACCAAGCAAACCTGTTACCAAATGAGGAGTCTCCATAGTCTCCCTTCTGTTCCTGTTCTTACCCTGCCATTCCTTTCCCTTCCATTCCCTCCCCTCCCCTCCCATCTCTGCCTGTCCAGTCTCCTCTTCTCTCTTCCCTTCTCTTCCTTCCCTCCCCTACCCCTCTCCTTTCCATTCTCCCTTCCCTTCCTTTCCCTGCCTTACCCTTCCTCTAATTCTGTACGTTATAAAACCAAACTCTCAAGAAAATTACACTCTCCTCCAGCTAACACCAATGAGCTTGGATGCTCCTAGCTTGTGCTACCTGCTGACCAAGGCTGTCTTTGGCATTTTGGCCCCTGGATCCTGATGCAGCTGCTTCTCCAAAACAAGATGAAGAGAGAGAGAAGTGAAACAGCACAGGCAGCAAGAGAACCTTCAGATGGGGAAACCTCTCACACCGCCACCGTGTGGCTCCTGGAGGAACTGCATGGAGCTTTTTCCCAGATCAGATTCTGGGCAGGAACCTAGACATATTTATACACAATTGTATGAAGTGTCACTGGACAGCTGGGAAACTACTTATGTCTACTACTGTGTAATGATCCAACAGGTTAAATTCAATTAATTAATGAAAAATAATCTTGCTGTCATATTAAGGTGCCTAATTCAAGGATTAGGCCTTTGCTCTCCCCAGCCCTACATCTGAGTTGCTAGCACCCTTTACGAACCGCATCAGTGTGCCAGTTCTCAGAGTACCCTCAGTTTAACTGACACCCCATAAAAGGTCCTGAACAGCAGGACCAGGTCTTTACAGTTTCTGCTTTCCTTTGCCTAGGACACAGGGTCCTCATGAAGGAAGGTCTTCATGTCTCAAAGCCCAGGGGCCTGTGAGGGTTTTAGAGGATGTGCTGTGCACAGCCCTCCTCTGCTCAGGACTCCCAGTTCTGTCTCCCTCAGAGGCAGCTTCATCTACCTGCCACCTGCTGGACACCAGATGAAATCCACCATGAGAAACAGTTGGTGAGGGGAGACATGGGTGAGCTCCCAGATCTGCAGGTCACTCAAACACCAAGTGAGAAAATCAGAGCCTTGCAAAGGGATCAGCAAATGGGTGGGTCTGACACAGTCTTGAGCTTTGACAGCTTCAGGGCCACTGTTGGCCTGGCAGTTTGGTGTCCCCTTGTCCCAATCCAGTAAGGC
>NW_021625285.1:0-1470 GCF_004785775.1 Grammomys surdaster
TGTGTGTGTGTGTGTGTGTTTGCATGGTTGGGTGGATGTGGGCGTGGGTGTGTTTCAATGTGGGAACTAGGTAAAGTTTTTGTACTATATTAATTTATAGGCCAATATTGTTTCCTTTTTTTTTAATCCCTTTCCTTAGAAATCACCTGCTAAATGCAGGAATTTAATAGTTCACTGTAACATTTGGAATAAAAAAAACTAAGTGCTGCTTCCATAGTGCTTAAACTAGGTGGCTGTTCTATAGAACTTTATCTGCAAGATTAGTCAATAAAATGCCAGCTCATTATTTCAACTCTGCCTCGAACAGTTTGGCTCTGATGCTTCCAAATGAAAACCGAGGTTGAGAAAGCCCATCTCATCACTAAGAACAAATAAGCCATGCTCTAGAGCAAGCATCTTAGAGAACCAGAAGCATTGAAAACGTTAGCTGAGTGTACAGTGTGAAAGAAAACATGATGATTGAATTATAAGATGAAGGATACATTAAAAATATTTTTTGAAGGCTACAGAGATTTTGTTAAAAATTTTCATCCAAAATAAATGCTACCTACCAAGCACCCTACCTAGCACCCTATCAAGCACACTACCAAGCACACTACCCAGCAGCCTACCCAGCAGCCTCTCCAGCACCCTACCTAACACCCTACCTAGCACCCTACCCAGCACCCTACCCAGCACCCTACCTAGCACCCTACCTAGCACCCTACTTAGCACCCTATCCAGCACCCTACCCAGCACCCTATCCGGCACCCTAACCAACACCCTACCCAGCACCCCACCCAGCATCTGGAATTAGAAGCATGCCCCACAGACATGGCTAGTTGCTTTCTTTTTTAAACAATCTGTTTATTCTGTATCCCAGCCATTGTAGAATTTGCTATATAGACCTGGCAGGCCTCCAGCTCACAGAGGTCTGCCAACCTCAGTCTTAAGTGATAGGGTTCAAGGCTTGTGTCACCATGTTTGGCAACTCCTGGCATTAGGTTCTGTAGAGAAAAGTCATGTCCTCTTGCTTACCAGGCAAACCTGTTACCAAATGAGGAGTCTCCATAGTCTCCCTTCTGTTCCTGTTCTTACCCTGCCATTCCTTTCCCTTCCATTCCCTTCCTTCCCCTCCCATCTCTGCCTGTCCCCTCTCCTCTTCTCTCTTCCCTTCTCTTCCTTCCCTCCCCTACCCCTCTCCTTCCCACTCTCCCTTCCCTTCCTTTCCCTGCCTTACCCTTCCTCTAATTCTGTACGTTATAAAACCAAACTCTCAAGAAAATTACACTCTCCTCCAGCTAACACCAATGAGCTTGGATGCTCCTAGCTTGTGCTACCTGCTGACCAAGGCTGTCTTTGGCATTTTGGCCCCTGGATTCAGATGTAGCTCCACATCTGTGGATTCACAAGATGAAGAGAGAGAGAAAGACAGAGGGAGAGAGAAAGAGAGAGAGAGAGAGAGAGAGAGAGAGAGAGAGAGAGAGAGAG
>NW_021625286.1:0-6008 GCF_004785775.1 Grammomys surdaster
AGGCCAGACTGGTCTACAGAGTAAGTTCCAGGACAGCCCGGGCTATACAGAGAAACCTTGTCTCGAAAAACCAAAAAAAAAAAAAATCAGTACTTTGTGGAGAACACTTACATTACCAAATTGTGCTGCTAGCTCGAGATGTAGCCTGGTCCACTTGAATCACAGATGTATCAGCTTCTGTGTGTTAATCCCAATAAAACATAGAAGGTTTCTCTTTGTTTGTGTCAATCTCTTTGCCAACCAACTACAATGGCTCCTTCAGCCCCAGGCTGATCAGTACTACAGACTGTTACACGGAAACTGTTAGTTTCCTAAGGCTGCATGAGCTAGGCCTCAGGTTTCCTTGTTCTGCTCAGCATTCTGATTTCCTATAAAACAGGCCAATTCAACTCTTTCCAGCATTCAACAACTCTTTCAACCTAATATACCAAGTGCTTCCTCATTCCTCCTACAAAATAGCACAGGGCATAAAAATCACATGGTCATGTTTATCACAGCGATGATATGACTTCCTTGGTACTAATTTCTATCCTACTGACATTTTTGTTGTTGTGATAAAATTTCCTGACAAAACCCTACTTCGAGGACACAGTCCCAAACCATAGAGGACTTCTTTTAACTCTTGCTCTCCAAATTGAATTGGCAGCCATTATGCAATGTGAGTGGTAGTAGCCTCTAGTGACTCCAAGCAGAGCATGGGCAGCCTGAATCTGAGAGAATAGAAAGGAAGGAACAGCAGATTTCACACCAATTTACATAAACACTGAATATAGATGGAACTGTACATTAAATGAAGAACACTGGTTCGCCTTTAAAAAATAAAAAGAAACCAGGACTTCTGGTAGGCACCTATAATCCTACTCAGAAGTTAGTTGCAAGGGGATTACCACAAGATTAAGGCTAGCCTGAGATACTCAGTAAACTCCAGGCTAACCTGCCTGATCCAAATAAAAACACAAAGGAAGAAAAGGAGAGAGAAAGGGAGAGAGGGAGAAGGGGAAAGAAGGAGGGAGAGGAAAAAAGGAAAAGAAAAGCCACAAACTGGTAAAAATCTTTAGCAATGCATTTCATTGATAAAGGACTGATACACACACACATATACAGACACACACACACACACACACACACACATATATATATATACAAATCAATGACAGAAAAATAAACATCTCAACAGGAAAATAGACAGAAGACATAAACAGGCATTTCATAGAAAAGGAAACCCATATGGCTAATTCCCATGTGAGCAGATGCTCAACCTCTTTAGCAATCAAGGAAATCAAAATCAAAATTGCAGTGAGATGCCATTTTACACCCATTCAATTAGCCAAAGCTGGGAAGTCTGATGAGGGATGGCAAGCTGAGACAGCAGAGTCTCAGGCTTAACTGTTAACAGTGGGTGTGGGCACTTGCTCAGTCAAAGGTGTTTTGAATATCATTAGGAAGCCTATGTTTTTATAATCTATACTATGCCAAGTCTACATCTATGTACAATAAGAGAAGAAGTAAGAAACTAAATGTCAAACATCAAGAGGATGCATGGACAAATTATAGTATATTAGTCAGCGGTAAAAATGAATGAACTCTACTCTCAAACAGTAGCATAGAAAAATGATGGGAATCATTTCTCTTGTCTACCATAAATGCCTACCTGAGATGAATAGACACTTGTTCACACTTCCCCAGGAAAAAGCCACACAACAGACACCTAGGGCCATCCTATACCCTAACTGTTGTGAATAGTACTACCATAAACAGCTGTAATACTTTTGGTTACAAATCCTGGGGGAAATAGAATCAATGTATCGAATAAACACCTACACACTCCTATTTATTTTTAAGCTTTTGAGAAACCAGACTGTTATCCACAGCGATGTACTAGTTCATACTCCTATCAATAGCATTCAAGGATTTCTTTCTCTTCATCTCTTCTCCAGCTTTGTGGTGATTGATGTTGATACCTGAAATGAGGCAATGCCTCATTGTGATTTTGATTGCTATAATCACATTGACTCTTTAGAGAGTCTGCAAGACTCCAGGCAGTGGTGGCGCACGCCTTTAATCCCAGCACTTGGGAGGCAGAGGCAGGCAGATTTCTGAGTTCGAGAGTTCGAGTCTAGCCTGGTCTACAGAGTGAGTTCCAGGACAGCCAGGGCTACACAGAGAAACCCTGTCTCGAAAAACCAAAAGCTGAACTGTGTTTGACTCCAGGACTGTGCACACAGACTTGCTCTCTGACTTTGGAGGCACCAAAGAATTGTAGGGATTTTTTTTAATGGCAAAAGGCATTTCCATGGTGGCACTGTGTCTTAGGGTTTTACTGATGGAAACAGACACCATAACCAAGACAACTCTTAGACAACATTTAGCTGGGGGCTGGCTTACAGGTTCAGAGATTCAGTTCATTATCATGAGGTGAGAGAATGGCAGCATCCAGACAGACATGGTGCAGGAGGAGCTGAGAGTTCTCCATCTTCATCTGAAGGCTGGTATGAGGAGACTGACTTCCATGGCCTCTGTATCAGCTCCTGCCTCCACATTCCTGCCCTGTTTCAGTGCCTGTCCTGACTCCCTTCGATGATGGACTATGATGTGGAAGTATAAGCCAAATAAACCCTTTCATTCCCAAGTTGTTTGTGGTCATAGTGTTTTATCACAGTAATCGAAAACCTGACTAAGGCAATGTCTTAGTGTTTTATGATGCTATAACAGAATACCTGAGGCTGGGTAATTTATAGGGAACAGAAATTTACCTCTCATCTCTATAGAAGTTGTGAAGTCCAAATATTTGGTATCTGGGAAAGGCCTTCTCTTTCTTTACATGACAGAAGCCAGCAGAGTAAAAAAGGAGTGAATTCCAATCTAAGGACTAAGCTTCTAAGGACTAAGGAGCACTGTTGACTCTAGCACCACATCACACAATATTGCATCATTAGGGATTTAGTCTCAATATGAACTTTTAACAAGAAAGAAATTCAAACCATGGCAATTGGACTGTTATTTATGAGACGTTAACTGTATTTGTTTCTTCTGGGTAATGAAATTGTTAGTAATTTATTTCTTGATTGATTATAATTCTCTTTTTTAGGGGGGAGAATACTTTTTTCTTTTTAATTGTTATTCTTAAATTGTTTCCAGTTCCATAATAGGCAATATCTACTGTATAAAAGTAATAAACTCATTATTCTTTTATAAAATTAAGAGAGGGAAAGCATCTTCTTAGTGTGCAAGCTAAAACATAGAAAACTACCACTTCAGTGTTTATTAAAATGGACAAATGGAAACAATATGTTTATTTTGGGGAAATGGCTAAAGAAACCTTGTGATATATCCAGAATGAGCTACAATGCACCATTTTAAAAAATAAAGTACAGCCATTTACAGTGGCACACATCTGTAGTGTGTAGATAATCATGAGAATCAAGTAGAATGATTACTTAAGTTCAGGAGTTCAAGACCAGCCTAGGCAATATGATAAAATAAATATTGAAAGAAAGAGGAAGGCAGGGAGGAAGAGGGTATCAGTCAGTCAGACAAACAGACAGATGTCTAGACAGACAGATTGATCTGAGCTTCTTGTGGCCCAGTCATGTTGGCATACAAAATTAACCACCATACCAAATTGCTCATTGGTGCCTGGGATAGGTGCCAGTGCAAGCAGGGAGCTCCTATTACTGTAAGGCTGGATGAAGACAGGCCAAAGCTGGCAGCCCTTGATAGGGTAAGCAGAGAAGTCCCTGGTACTGAAGTACTGACTTCTACAGACATGATAGTAGCTGGTTACTAAGGCTCTCTTCAGAGCTAAGTTACCCCTCACCTTCTCCTAGATAAATGCTATTCCTCTCCAGATCCAAGATCTGAGCAGTAGCTTCTAAGAAACAGCTAAGTCCCAGGGTCTGGATGTCTGTCCCTCCTATACTTTTCCAGCCTCTGGCAAGTCAGGGCAAGACAGGGCAAGCCAGCTCTCAAGTGCTTCCTTGATTAAAGATGCTTGAGGCCCCTGAAAGTGACTGATAAGAGATAATGATTAACAAGAGTCTGAACAAGCAGTCCCAAAGCAGTAGCCTCCCAAACTATGGTTCTCAGGCTCTAGAAGCCATCTAAGGTGGGAATGTGCTCCCTACAAGTAGAGCCGACTCGCAGGTGAATGGGGGTTCAGAGTTGAATGCCTCTCACCCTGTACTACATTCTTTATCCTCAGACACCATTGCTTTCCAAGCTTATTTAGTACTTGGTATAAGTAACAACTACTTTTGTCTCTCTAATAATATAATAAATACATAGTTAATACATAGGATTTATAAATACACACAGTGGCAGAGGGTGTGGTGCTACAGCAATTGGCTAGCATGCACAAAGCCCCAAGTTCTATCTCCATTGATGTAAACAGAAAATCTGTGTTAAAAAAAAAAAAAGCAAAATCCAGAACCATTTAAGCAGAAGAGGCTTTGGAGACTTCCAGCCAGGACCCATATCAATATGTACTTACTGGCTGAATCACATAAATGACAAAAATGGATGACTACCATTCCTCCTGGTTATACAACTATATGTGAGTCAATATAAATATATACACAGGAAATACTTTGAAAACTAATGTCATTAGTACATAATTTATTAATAACATTTTGTTACGTGAAATATCTAATGAACAGAGTTAACATATATACAATCTGTACCAGAATCTTATATACACCACTCCAGTATATGGATATGTTCTCATTTCTTTAAGCATTTGTCTACTGAACACTGGCTGTTAGAACTTCCTAAAAAAGTGAATGAGATACCACAGACTTTAGTGCCTTAAAATAACACAGATATAATCATTGTGATTAGTATTGCAAGTCTATACTTCCAGCAATGCAGAGATTGAGGCAGGAGGATCAGAAGTTTATGGCCAGCCTGATCTACATAGTGAGAACTGATCTTAAAATTAAAAGAAAGTTTAAAACAATCTAATATGTCTCACAGTCTCACAGGTTGCCTAGGTATCCTGTTGGTCTTTCTTGGGCTTGTCATTACAGCTGCAGACATTCAATACCCCAACTAGGGCTCAAGGCCCCAGATGTTCTCAGTGGGGATCTCCCAGTTAACTCTGGCTGCTGCCCAATGAATGCTCTTCAGTTTCTATGTGCCTTAGTGTTAGGTGTCTCCAAACCTGCCTGTGGTGTGATGATTCACTGACCAAGTTATCTTTGTGGTCAGGTATTGTGATTGTATATGCTTGGCTCAGGGAATGAAATGATTAGAAGGTGTGACCCTGTTGGAGTAGGTGTGTCACTGTAGGCATGGGCTTTAAGACCCTCTTCCTAGCTGCCTGGAAGCTAGTCTTTTCCTGTTTATCTTTGGATGAAGATGCAGAACTCTCAGCTCCTGCTGCACCGTGCCTGCCTGGATGCTGCCATGCTCTTGCCTTGATGATAATGGCCTGAACCTCTGAACCTGTAAGCCAGCCCCAAATATATGTTGTCCTTATTAGAGTTGCCTTGGGCCAGGCAGTGGTGGCACACAGCTTTAATCCCAGCACTTGGGAGGCAGAGGCAGGCGCATTTCTGAGTTCGAGGTCAGCCTGGTCTACAGAGTGAGTTCCAGGACAGCCAGGGCTGCACAGAGAAACCCTGTCTCAAAAAAACTAAAAAAAAAAGAAAAAATAGTTGCCTTGGTCATGACTTTTGTTCACAGCAGTAAAACCCTAACCAAGACAGGTATATAGTGAAAGGTATATAGTGAAAGATCACCATCAGGGCAGAGAAAAGGCCTATGGGACAAAGTTCAAGAGAAGCTGGTCAGAAGCTCCCAGGTAGACTTCACAGTGGAATCTCATGGAGATACATTTCTTCTCCCAGCGATAATTTGTAGCAACACATTACCTGCTTGGCTAACCAGAGAAGCTCAGCTGAGCCTTGGCATCCAGGAGTTTTAGTTTTAGTGTGTGTGTGTGTGTGTGTGTGTGTAGGTCAGCAGCACCCCCAGGACAGCTGCTCTCAGTCCCCTGCCAACCCAGTGAT
>NW_021625287.1:0-1148 GCF_004785775.1 Grammomys surdaster
CAGCACCCCCAGGACAGCTGCTCTCAGTCCCCTGCCAACCCAGTGATACAGCAGTGCAGAGCTGTTGGCAGATACTCAGATCAGACAATCTATTCTAAAGGAATCTCCTAAGAGCCAGGCCAAAGCAACCTTGTCTTTAGAGGAAAAAGAAAAATTCAGTTGCAGCTCAACCTGTGCAACAAACTCCTGTGTGCACTCCTCACCATCTAGGCCTGCCTGTTCTCACAGTGTAGTGCTATTGAAGCTGAAGAAGCCAGAAGCAGAAACTGCAAGGCTACTTCATCTAATCTCAGAAGTCACACATGATTGCTCCTTAAGCAGTCTAGCAACCAAAGTGAGTCACAAAGTCCACCCAGAGTCAACACAGAAGGACGCATTCCTCCTGTTTCTTCCTGGAAGAAGCAACAATGTCACACTGCAAACTATGATGAACACAAGTGACCCCTTCTACTCTTAGGTTAATGTGGGCTGCATACAGAGCTCCAGACCAGCCAGTGTTACATAGAAAAGATCCTATCTCAGACAAACAAACAAGCAAACAAACAAACAAAACATAAAAGTGCAGAGCATGCTGGTGCATGCATTTAATCCAAGTACTCAGGAGGCAGAGGCAAGCAGATCTCTTTGAGCTTGAGGCCAGCCTGGTTTAGTTCCAGGACAGCCAGGACTGTATAATGAGACCCTGTCTCAAGAACAAAAACAAAACCAATAGATGCATAGTAAAACTGTGGAGAGTTTTACTTTACAATGATCTTGCATCTGTAAGACACAATGAAAATATTTTCATTTCTTAATGGGGGTGTCTACTTTTCCCACATAAATATATTTAATCTGTAGTGTGTGTATTCCTAGATTGTCTAGAAAAAAATTATATAAAGTGGAAAACATGCCAATTTCCTGAAATTTTTCACTTGTATGAGTAGTCAGAAGAAAAATAAGCAAGAAAAATACCTACTTTCATATAAATATGTTTGGAAATTGGCTAAATTTTTAAAAACAACATGGAAGTCTGTTTTTAATAGAAGTCACAGCTGGACGGTGTTGGCACACGCCTTTAATCCCAGCACTTGGGAGGCAGAGACAGGCGGATTTCTGAGTTCAAGGCCAGACTGGTCTACAGAGTAAGTTCCAGGACAGCCCGGGCTATA
>NW_021625288.1:0-2797 GCF_004785775.1 Grammomys surdaster
GATGGAGCTGGAAAATATCATCTTGAGTGAGATGACCCAATCTCAAAGGAACATACATGGTATGCACTCACTGATAAGTGGATATTAGCCCAAAAGCTCACAATTTCTAAGAATCTTCATATAGACCACATAAAACTCACATAGAAGAAGGAAGACCAAATTATGAATGCGTTGGTCCTTTTTAGAAGGGGCATCAAAAGGTTCAACCAGAACTCCCAAAGTCTAAACCACCAACCAGAGAGCACAAAGGGAGGGACTCACACACCTGTATAGGGAATTGAGGGTGACCTTGTTAGACTCCAGTGAAAGTGGAGGGCCAAGGTCCCCAAAAGTTTGGATCCCCTACTGTGTTGGAATTCGAGAGCAGGGAGATGGGACTGGGAGGATGTTTGGAGCACACCATCACAAAAATTAGGAGGAAGGGGTAGGGGATAAGGGATTTGGGGGGAGAATGAGAAAGGAGACAACATTGAAAGGTAAATACGTATAATACCCAATAAAAACCCCACACAGATAAAGGATTTAAAAAAAAGGGAGTCTATTTATTTTAAATTAATTTCAAAAGTTTCTAGGAGATGCAAATTGGCTAAGATACTATTTTAAGCTCTCCACAAAAGAATTTAAATCTCTGTTCAATATTCTCAAGAGAGAGGTAAACCCTAACTTCCTCAACAGTTAATTGACAAAAGAGAGGTAATCTCACAAAAAGTAGAAAAAGCTATTTCTAATCGATATATCATATAGTCTGATTAATTGTCAGTGGAGCTATAAAAGTCCTTTGACAAAAGATTATTAATATAGATTTATATATCCTTAAATAAGGCCTTCATGACTCTCTGAGTGTGGAAGGAGCAACTGTTGGCGCTTCTGCCCTGATTTTACAAGAACTCTGAAAAATTGGCTTTAAAAACAAAAGAGGGGGAACGGTACCCCCTCAGAAGGAGTCCCCCTGAAATACTCTCCATCATGCCTTGTTCACTTTTCTCTCTCTAAAGCTGAAAGCTCATGGCAAATCTCTTGCTGACCATGTTGGTGACCTAGGGCACCACCAAGACCAACAAAACTTTGCCACAGATATGGGGAAGGACCCTCATACCCATAAAGGGAATGCCCCAGTCCCAGTTCCCTTATGGAGCCGAGGACTGATATGCCTGTCCAATACCACAGAAGGCACAGCTAACCGGCTACCACAAATATTAATGAAAAAAATAGATACCCTCACAAAGCCAGGCCCAATCATAAATACAATGAATAACAATTTACATCCAGGGAAGAGAAATCTCCCTGAGAATCCCCTTCTTTTTTCTTTCCAGGTAAAATTGAATCACCCGTGATGCCTGCTATTAGAAGTTCTAACCCAGATGGACCAGAAGCCAGGAGCCTCGCCCTTACCCACCTGCACAAGGTCCCCTGAAGCTGGGCAACCGCAAGATCCTGCTTGGCAACTGCAGATAGACTCAAAGCAGTGTACCATATCATCTGAAGAATAGCAGGGAGACCATAACTCAAGCAGTGTACCATATCTTCTGAAGAATAGCAGGTTGCAGTCCTCCTCGCCCCCACGAATAACCAGGACCCGCCGGTCGGGTCAAGTGGCACCCAGACGTGGGGCTCGATGCACGGACCCATCCGGACGGACCCCCATTGAGAGGATGTGCGCACGAAATCATGATTGAGCAAGACAGAGATCATCGCCCGTGACCTGTCGTCCACGGAACCAGGTTGATGCTGCCATCAAGAAGGCAGTTGAAGTTCATTACCATCAGCTGAAAATTGCAGAGGATCCAGAAGTGACTCCGCAGGAGACTGACACAGCTGTCAGCTCCCCTGCCTCCCCCTACGGTCGACCCCTAGACTTCCACGCCCTCCAGAAGGGTTCCTGGTATGCCTGGCTTTGCCCCCGTTTCTCTCGATAGAGAGCTTGGCCTCTTGATCACCACAACAAAAATTGGCTTTTTCCTAAACCAAGGCCACCCTTGATATGGCCGCTAACATTGGGGAGCCTTCCTTTATGACAATATTACACCCCAAACTGACAAATGGTTGGTAACTTGAACATTTACAAGAGACTAGGATGGCTGTGAGTTAGCCCAATGACGGGATTATTGTAGGTCCACTTCCCAGGGGCCCACCCAATGCAGCCGAAAAGGAGTGCGTGGTGCTGGGAGTGGGTGCAGCCTACATGGCCTAAGACAGGGCTCTCACCCTCCTTTCACCCACATCGGAGTCCCTTGACGTTGCCCATCGTCGACAGCCTAAAACCTTCGACCATCGATGTGACTCGTCTCACATCAGTGTTTTGGGGTTGTGAACTTGTCTAAGACCCCCCATAATTAGACATCCAAATTCAAAATTCACATAGTTGGGATTGATCATAAGATGCCTTCTCTAACTAAACAGAGAAGGGGGAGATGCCAGAAGCCAGGACCCTCACCCTTACCCTCACCCCCTACCTTTCCCCACCTGCACAATGTCCTCTGAAGCTTGGCAACTGCAAGATCCTGCTTAGCAACTGCAGATAGACTCAAAGCAGTGTACCATATCATCTTAAGAATAGCAGGGAGACCATAACTCAAGCAGTGTACCATATCTTCTGAAGAACAGCAGGTAGATCATAATTCAAGGCAGTGTACCGTATAGACCATGACATGTTTCAAGGCACAGGCCAAGAAGATTTTGTACTTTTCCACCATCTGGCCCCTCTTACCCCCTCCCCTTGTGAAACATGCTATAAAAAAGCATTTCATGTTCAAAAATAAATAAATTATTAAAAAAAAACAAAAACAAAAAAAAAAAA
>NW_021625289.1:0-2892 GCF_004785775.1 Grammomys surdaster
GATGGAGCTGGAAAATATCATCTTGAGTGAGATGACCCAATCTCAAAAGAACATACTTGGTATGCACTCATTGATAAGTGGATATTAGACCAAAAGCTCACAATGTCTAAGAACCTACATACAGACCACATAAAACTCACATAGAAGAAGGAAGACCAAAGTATGAATTCGTTGGTCCTTTCTAGAAGGAGTATCAAAAGTTTCAACCAGAACTCCCAAAGTCTAAACCAGAGAACACAAAGGGAGGGACTCACACACCTGTATAGGGAATTGAGGGTGTCCTTGTTAGACTTCAGTGAAAGTGGAGGGCCAAGGTCCCTGAAAGTTTGGATTCCCTACTGTGTGGGAATTCGAGAGCAGGGAGATGGGACTGGGAGGATGTTTGGAGCACACCATCACAAAAATTAGGAGGAGTGGGTATGGGATAAAGGATCTTGGGGGAGAATGAGAAAGGAGATAACATTGAAAGGTAAATACGTATAATACCCAATAAAAAACCCACACAGATAAAGGATTTTTTTAAAAAAGGGAGTTTACTTATCTTAAATTAATTTCAAAAGTTTCTAGGAGTTGCAAATTGGCTAAGATCCTATTTTAAGCTCTCCACAAAAGAACTTAAACCTCTGATCAATATTCTCAAGAGAGATGTAAACCCTAACTTCCTCAACAGTTAATTGACAGAAGAGAGGTAATCTCACAAAAAGTAGAAAAAGCTATTTCCAATCGATATATCATATAGTCTGATTAATTGTCAGTGGTGCTATAAAAGTCCTTTGACAAAAGATTATAAATATAGATTTATATATCCTTAAATAAGGTCTTCATGACTCTCTGAGTGTAGAAGGAGCAACTGTTGGCGCTTCTGCCCTGATTTTACAAGAACTCTGAATAATTGGCTTAAAAACAAAAGAGGGGGAATGGTACCCCCTCAGAAGGAGCCCCCCTGAAATACTCTCCATCATGCCTTGTTCACTTTTCTCTCTCTTAAGCTGAAAGCTCATGGCAAATCTCTTGCTGACCATGTTGGTGACCTCGGGCACCACCAAGACCAACAAAACTTTGCCACAGATATGGGGAAGGACCCTCATACCCGTAAAGGGAATGCCCCAGACCCAGTTCCCTTATGGAGCCGAGGACTGATATGCCTGTCCAATACCACAGAAGGCACAGCTAACCGGCTACCATAAATATTAATGAAAAAAAAAATAGATACACTCACAAAGCCAGGCCCAACCATAAATACGATGAATAATAATTTACATCCAGGGAAGAGAAATCTCCCTGAGAATCCCCTTCTTTTTTCTTTCCAGGCAAAAATGAATCACCCGTGATGCCTGCCATTAGAAGTTCTAATCCAGATGGGCCAGAAGTCAGGATCCTCGCCCTTACCCTCACCCCCTACCTTTTCCCAGCTGCACAAGGTTCCCTGAAGCTTGGCAACTGCAAGATCCTGCTTGGAAACTGCAGATAGACTCAAAGCAGTGTACCATATCATCTGAAGAATAGCAAGGAGACCATAACTCAAGCAGTGTACCATATCTTCTGAAGAATAGCAGGTTGCAGTCCTCCTCGCCCCCACGAATAACTAGGGCCTGCCAGTCGGGTCAAGTGGCACCCAGACGTGGGGCTCGAGGCACGGACCCCTCTGGACGGACCCTCATTGAGAGGATGTGCGCAGGACATCAAGATTAAGCGAGACAGAGATCAAAACCCGCGACCTGTCATCCACGGAACCAGGTTGATGCTGCCATCAAGAAGACGGTTGAAGTTCATTACCATCAGCCGAAAATTGAAGAGGATCCAGAAGTGACTCTGCAGGAGACTGACACAGCTGCCAGCTCCCCTGCCTCCCCCCTACGGTCGACCGCTAGACTTCCACGCCCTCCAGAAGGGTTCCTGGTATGCCTGGCTTTGCCCCCGTTTCTCTCGATAGAGAGCTTGGCCTCTTGATCACCACAACAAAAATTGGCTTTTTCCTAAACCAAGGCCGCCCTTGATATGGCCGCTAACATTGGGGAGCCTTCCTTTATGACAATATTACACCCCAAACTGACAAATGGTTGGTAAATTGAACATTTACAAGGGACTAGGATGGCTGTGAGTTAGCCCAATGACGGGATTATTGTAGGTCCACTTCCCAGGGGCCCACCCAATGCAGCCGAAAAGGAGTGCGTGGTGCTGGGAGTGGGTGCAGCCTACATGGCCTAAGACAGGGCCCTCACCCTCCTTTCACCCACATCGGAGTCCCTTGACGTTGCCCATCGTCGACAGCCTAAAACCTTCGACCATCGATGTGACTCGTCTCACATCAGTGCTTTGGGGTTGTGAACTTGTCTAAGACCCCCCATAATTAGACATCCAAATTCAAAATTCACATAGTTGGGATTGATCATAAGATGCCTTCTCTAACTAAACAGAGAAGGGGGAGATGCCAGAAGCCAGGACCCTCACCCTTACCCTCACCCCCTACCTTTCCCCACCTGCACAATGTCCTCTGAAGCTTGGCAACTGCAAGATCCTGCTTAGCAACTGCAGATAGACTCAAAGCAGTGTACCATATCATCTTAAGAATAGCAGGGAGACCATAACTCAAGCAGTGTACCATATCTTCTTTAGAACAGCAGGTAGATCATAATTCAAGGCAGTGTACCGTATAGACCATGACATGTTTCAAGGCACAGGCCAAGAAGATTTTGTACTTTTCCACCATCTGGCCCCTCTTACCCCCTCCCCTTGTGAAACATGCTATAAAAAAGCATTTCATGTTCAAAAATAAATAAATTATTAAAAAAAAACAAAAACAAAAAAAAAAAACAAAAAAAGAAAGTATAAAGCTGATAATATGAGGACAAAAAAAAAAAAAAAAAAAAAAAAAAAAAAAAAAAAAAAAAA
>NW_021625290.1:0-9750 GCF_004785775.1 Grammomys surdaster
CTGTCAACATCTTTATTTAATAACCAATTCTGTCAATATCTTTATTTTGAAACCAACTCTGTCAATATCTTTATTTAAAAAACAGTTCTGTCAATATGTTTATTTAATAAACAATTCTCTCTCTCTCAATATGTTTATTTAATAAACAATTCTCTGAATGTATTTATTTAATAACCAGTACTGTCAATATCTTTATTTAATAACCAATTCTGTCAATATCTTTATTTAATAATTCTGTAATAAGCAGTTCTGTCAATGTCTTTATTTTAAAACCAATTCTGTAAATATCTTTATTTAATAATCAACTCTGTAATAACCAATTCTGTCAATATCTTTAGTTAATCACCAATTCTGTCAATATATTTATTTAATAACCAATTCTGTCAATATCTTCATTTAAAAGTCAATTCTGTCAACATTTTAATTTAAACACCAATTCTGTCAATATCTTTATGTAGAAATCAATTCGGTCAATATCTATATTTTATAATCAGTTCTGAAATAACCAATACTGTCAATATCTTTATTAAACAACCAATTCAGTCAATAACTTTATTTAATAACCAATTCTGTCAATATCTTTATTTAAAAACCAATTCTGTCAATATCTTTATTTAATAAACAATTATGTCAGTATCTTTATATAATAAATAGTTCTGTCAATATATTTATTTAAAAACCATTTCTGTCAATATTTTATTTAATAACCAATTCTGTCAACATTTTTATTTAAAAACCAGTTCTGTGAATATCTTTATATAATAACCAATTCTGTCAATATCTTTAGTAAATAAACAGTTCTGTCAATATCTTTATTTAAAAACCAATTCTGTCAATATCGTTATTTAATAATCAATTTTTTTATTAACGAATTCTGTCAATATCTTTATTAAATAACCAATTCTGTCAATATCTTTATTTAAAAACCAATTCTGTCAATATCTTTGTTTAATAACAAGTTCTGTCAATATCTGTATATAATAACCAATTCTGTCTGTCAATATGTTTATTTTCTAACCAATTCTGTCAATATTTTTTTAATAAATCATTCTGTCAATAACTTTCTTTAAAAACCACTTCTGTCAATATCTTTTTTAAATAACCAATTCTGTCGATATCTTTTTTTTATTAATCAATTTTGTGATAACCAATTCTGTCAATACCTTTATTTTAAAACCAATTCTGACAATATCTTTATTCAATAACCAATTCTGTCAATATCTTTATTCAATAATAAGTTTTGTAATAACCAATTCTGTCAATATCATTATTAAATAATCTATTCTGTCAAAATCTTTATTTAATAACCAATTCTGTCAATATCTTTATTTAAAAACCAATTCTGTCAATATCTTCATTTAATAACCAGTTCTGTCAATATCTGTATATAATAACCAATTCTGTCAATATCTTTATTTAATAATCAATTTTGTCTTAACCAATTCTGTCAATACCTTTATTTAAAAACCAATTCTGACAATGTCTTTATTCAATAACAAATTCTGTTAACATCTTCATTTAAACACCAATTCTGTCAGTATCTTTATTTAAAAACCAATTCTGTCCAAATCGTATTACTAATCAACTTTGTAATAACCAATTCTCTCAATATCTTTATTTAATAACCAATTCTGTCAATATCTTTATTTAATAATCATTTCTGTTAATACCGTTATTTAATAAAAAATTCTGTCAAAATCTGTATTAAATAATCAATTATGTAGAAACCAATTTTGTCAATATCTTTATTTAAAAACCAATTCTGTCAATATCCTATTTAATGAACAGTTCTGTCAATATCTTTAATTAATAACCAATTCTGTCAATATCTTTATTTAAAAACCAATTCTGTCAATATCATTAAAACCAATTCTGTCAACCTCCTGTGGAACCCTGTGTCCTGGCACACTCGGTCGTGAGCCACGTGCATTGAACAACATGGAAGTATGCCGTCAACACACACGAAGCCAGATAAAATATGGCCTGATATGGTGGGGGTAGTTCGAGGGAATTTAGATGTATATACATACATATAAATATTATATATATATGTATATATATATATAATATAACATAAATTTATATAAACGCATATATATAAGTTTATATAAACTTATACATATATATAAATATATATACATGTATATAAGTAATATATTTTATATTATATGTTTATATTATATTTATATATTATATTTACATATTTTATATTATATATTATATTTTATATTATATTGTATTATAATAGCCACGATGTAATACCCACGATGTCATACCCATGAGGTCATACCCATGACGTCATAACCGTGATGTCATAGCCATGATGTCATAGCCATGATGTCACAGCTGTGATTTCACACTCGTGATTTCACATTACTCATGCCACACCTGTGATGTCACACCCGTGATTTCACACCTGTGTTGTCACATCCATGTAAGACCCGTGATGCCATACACATTATTCATTCTCATGTCGCATCCGTGACATCACACGCTCGATAGTCATCTGTCATATTTAACAGGAAATCAGAAATAAATAAAGTAAAAATATCAATAGTCATCAGTCATAGATAAGAGTAAGTCAGAAATAAATGAACAGGAATAATCAATATTCACCATTCGTCTATAATAGTAAATCAGAAATGAATGAACATGAATAATCAATAGTCATCAGAAACATTTAATAGTAAATCAGAAAAAAAAACCGTAATATTAATAGTCATCAGTCATAGATAAACGTAAGTCAGAAATAAATGAACAGGAATATTCAATATTCACCATTCGTGGATAATAGATAATCAGATATAAATGAACATGAATAATCAGTAGTCATCAGGCATAGTTAATAGTAAACAAGAAAAAAAACAAAACTGAAATATCAATAGTCATCAGACATAGATAATAGTAAGTCAGAAATAAATGAACGTGAATAATCAACATTCAGAATTCGTGGATAATAGGAAATCAGAAATAAATGAACATGAATAGTCAATATTCACCATTTGTGGATAATAGGTAAGCAGAAATACATGAACATGAATCATCAATAGTCATCAGTGATACTTAATAGTAAATCAGAAATATATAAAGATGAAATATCAATAGTCATAAATCATAGATAATAGTAAGTCAGAAATAAATGAACAGTAATAATCAATATTCACCATTCGTGAATAATAGTTAATCAGAAATAAATGAACATGAATAAACAATAGTCATCAGTCAGAGTTCATGGGAAATCAGAAATAAATAAAGCTGAAGTATCAAATGTCATCAATCATAAATAATCTTAAGTCAGAAATAAATGAAAATGAATAATCAACATTCAAGTTTTGTGGATAATACTAAATCAGAAACAAATGAACATGAGTAACAAATAGTCATCAGTCGAAGTTAATAGTATATCAAAATTAAATGAAGATGACATATCAATAGTCATCAGTCATAGATAGTAGTAAGTCAGAAAAAAATGAACAGAAATAATCAATATTCACCAATCTTTGGTAACAGTAAATCAGAAATAAATGAACATGAATAATCAATATCCACCATTCGTGGATAATGGTAAATCTAAAAAAAAAATGAACATGAATAATCAATAGTCATAATTCATAATAAGTAAGAAATCAGAAATAAATAAAGCTGAAATATCAATAGTCAACAGTCATAGATAAGAGTTAGTCAGAAACAAATGAACAGGAATAATCAATATTCACGATTCGTGGATAATAGAAAGTCAGAAATAAATGAACATGAATAACCAATAGTCATCAATCATAGTTACTAGGAAATCAGAAATAAATATAGATGAAATATCAATAGTCATTAGTCATAGATAATAGTAAGTAAGAAATAAACGAACATGAAAAATCAATATTCACCATTTGTGGATAATAGGAAATCAGAAATAAATGAACTTGAATAATCAATAGTGATCAGTCATAGTTCATGGAAATCAGAAATAAATAAAGCTGAAGTCTCAATAGTCATCAGTCATATATAATACTATGTCAGAAATAAATGAACTGGAATAATCAATATTCACCAATCGTTGATAATAGTAAATCAGAAATAAATGAACATGAATAATCAATATTCACCATTCGTGGATAATAGTAAACCAGAAATAAATTAAAATGAATAATCAATATTCATCAGTCATAGTTCATGGGAAGTCAGAAATATATAAAACAGAAGTATCGTTAGTCATCAGTCAGAGATAATGGTAAGTCCGAAATAATTAAAATGAATAACCAATATTCACCATTCGTGGACAATAGTAAATCAGAAATAAATGAAAATGAATAATCAATAGACATCACTCATAGTTCTTGGGAAATCAAAAATAATTAAAGCTGAAATATCAATAGTCATCAGTCATAGATAATGGTAAGTCAGAAATAAATGAACATGAATAACCAATATTCAGTGTTCTTGGAAAATAGGAAATGAGAAAGAACGATCATTAATAATCAAAAGTCTTCAGTCATAGCTCATAGTAAATCACTAATATATAAATCTGAAATATCAATAGTCATCCGTCACAGATAATAGTAAGACAGAAATAAATAAACATGAATAATCAATATTCACCATTAGTGGATAATTGTAAATCAGAAATAAAGGAACATGAATAATCAATATTCACCATTTGTGTATAATAGCAAATCAGATATAAATGAACATGAATAATCAATAGTAATCAGTCATAGTTCATGTGATATCAGAAATAATAAAGCTGAAATATCAATAGCCATCCGTCATAGATAATAGTAAGTCAGAAATAAATAAACATGAATAATCAATATTCACCATTGGTGGATATTAGTTAATAAGAAATAAATGAACATGGCTAATCAATACTCATCAGTCATAATTCATATGAAATCAGAAAAAAATAAAGCTGAATTATCAATAGTCATCAGTCAAAGATAAAAATAAGTCAGAAATAATTTAACATGAATAATCACTACTCACCATTCGTGGATAACAGTAAAACAGAAATAAATGAGCATGAATAATCAATAGTCATCAGTCATAGTTCATGGAAAAGAAAAATAAATAAGCCTGAAATATCAATAGTCATCAGTCATAGATAATAGTAAGTCAAAAATAAATGAATATGAGTAATCAATATTCACGATTCATTGATAATAGTAAATCAGAAATAATTGAAATTGAATAATCAATATTCATCAGTCATAGTTCATAGTAAATCAGAAACATAAAGCTGAAATATCAATTGTCATCAGTCATAGTGAAGAGTAAATCTGAAATCAATGAACATGAACAATCAATATCCACCATTCATGAATAATAGAATATCAGAAATAAAAACATTATTAATCAAAAGTCATCAGTCATAATTCATGGGAAATCAGAAAAAAGTAAAGCTGAAGTATCAATAGTCATCAGTCATAGACAATAGTAAATCAGAAATAAATGAACAGAAATAATCAATATTCACGACTCATGGATAATTGTAAAGCAGAAATAAATGATAATGAATACGAATGGTCATCATTCATATTTAATAGGAAATCAGAAATAAATAAACCTTAAATATCAATTGTCATCAGTCATAGATAATAGTAAGTCAGAAATTAATAAACAGGAATAATTAATATTCAGCATTCGTGGATAATACTTAATCAGATATAAATGAACATGAATAATCAATGGTCATCATGCATATTCAATGGTAAATCAGAAATAAATAAAGCTGAAATACCAATCGCCATCAGTCATAGATAATAGTAAATCAGAAATAAATGAACTGGAATAATCAATATTCACCATTCATGGATAATGGTAAATCTGAAAAAAATGAACATGAATAATCAATAGTCATTAGTCATAATTAATAGGAAATCAGAAATAAATAAAGCTGAATTATCAATAGTCATCAGTCATAGATAATAGTAAGTCAGAAATGAATGAACAGGAATAATCAATATTCACGATCGTGGATAATAGTAAATCAGATATAAATGAACATGAATAATCAATATTCACCATTCTCGGACAATGGTAAAGATGAAAAAAATGAACAAGAATAATCGATTGTCATTAGTCATAATTAATATGAAATCAGAAATAAGTAAAGCTGTTGTATCAATAGTCATCAGTCATAGATAATAGTAAATCAGAAATAAAAGAACAGGAATAATCAATATTCACGACTCGTGGAAAACAGTAAAGCAGAAATAAATGATCATGAAGAACCAATGGTCATCATTCATATTTAATAGGAAATCATAAATAAATAAAGCTGAAGAATCAATAGTCATCAGTCATAGATAATAGTAAGTCAGAAATAAATGACCAGGAATAATCATTATTGACCATTCGTGGATAATAGTAAATCAGAAATAAATGAACATGAATAATCAATAGTCATCAGTCATAGTTCATGGGAAATCAGAAGGAAATAAATCTGAAATATCAGATAGATAATAGTAAGTCAGAAATAAATTAACATGAATAATCAATATTCAGCATTCGTAGATAATAGTAAATCAGATATAAATGAACATGAATAATCAATATTTATCAGTCATAGTTCATGTGATATCTAAAATAAATAGAGATGAAATATCAATAATCTTCAGTCATAGATAATAGGAATTCAGAAATAAATGAACAGGGATAATCAATATTCAGCATTTGTGGATAATAGTACATCAGAAATAAATGAACATGAATAATCAATAGTCATCAGTCATAGGTCATTGAATATCAGAAATAAATGAAGCTGATATATCGATAGTCATCAGTTATAGATAATAGTAAATGAGAAATAAATGAACCGGAATAATCAATATTCACCATTCGTGGATAAAAGTAATTCAGAAGTACATGAACATGAATAACCAATAGTCATTAGTTATGGAAAATAGTAAGTAAGAATAAAACAACATGAATAATCAATATTCACCATGCATAGATAATAGTAAATCAGAATTAAATGAACATTAATGATGAATAGTCATCAGTCATAGTTCATGGGACATGATAAATGAATAATGCTGACATATCAATAGTCATCTGCATAGAAAATAGTAAGGCAGAAACAAATGAACAGGAATAATCAATAGTCATCAGTCATATTTAATAGTCAATCACAATTATATAAAGCTGAAATAACAATAGTCATCAGTCATAGATAATAGTAAGTCTGAAATAAATGAACAGAAATAATCTATATTCACCATTCGTGAATAACTGTTAATCAGATATAAATGAACATGAATAATCAATAGTTATCTGTCATATTTCATAATAAATCAGAAATAAATAAAGCTGAAGTATCAATACTCATCAGTCAATGATAATAGTAAGTCAGAAATAATGAACATGAATAATCACTATTCACCATTCGTGGATAATAGTAAATCAGGAATAAATGAACATGAATAATCAATAGTCATTACTATTAGTTCATGGAAAATCAGAAATAAATAAAGCTGAAGAATCAACAGTCACCAGTCATAGATAATAATAAGTCAGATATAAGTGAACAAGAATAATCAATATACATCAATCGTTGATAAAAGAAAATCAGAAAAAAATGATCATGAAAAATCAATATTCACCATTCGTGCATAATGGTAAATCTGAAAAAAATCTACATGAATAATCAATATTCGTCTTTCAGAGTTCATGGGAAGTCAGAAATATATGAAGCTGAAATATCAATAGTAATGAGGCATAGATAATGGTATGCCAGAAATAAATGAATATGAATAATCAATATACACCAATCGTGAATAATGGTAAAGATGAAAAAAATGAACATGAATAATCAATATTCACCATACGTGGATAATGGTAAATCTGAACAAAATGAACATGAATAATCAATAGTCGTCAGTCATAATTAATAGGAAATCAGAAATAAATAAAGCTGAAATATCAATAGTCATCTGTCATAGATAATTGTAAGTCAGATATAAATGAACAGGAATAATCAATATTCACAAATTGTTGACAATAATAAATCGGAAATAAATGAACATGAATAATCAATATTCACCATTCGTGGTTAATAGGAAATAAGATATTAATGAACATGAATAATCAATAGTCATCAGTAATATTTAATAGTAAATCAGAAAAAAAAAGCTGAAATATCAATAGTTATCACTCATAGATAATAGTAAGTCAGAATTAAATGAACCGGAATAAATGATATTGAGCATTCATGGATAATAGTAAATCAGAAATAAATGAACATGAATAATCAATATTCACCATTAGTAGATAATTGTAAATCTGAAAAAAGTGAACATGAATAATCAATAGTCATCAGTATTAGTTCATGGAAAATCAGAAATAAATAAAGCTGAAGTATCTATAGTCATTAGTCATAGATAATAGTAAATCAGAAATAAATGAACATGAATAATCAATATTCAGCATTAGTGGATAATGGTAAATCTGAAAGAAATGAACATGAATAATCAATAGTCATCATTCATTATTAATAGGAAATCAGAAATAAATAAAGCTGAAATATCAATAGTCTTCAATCATAGATAAGAGTAATTCAGAAAAAAAATGAAAAGGTATAATCAATATTCATGTTCGTGGATAATAGTAAATCAGATATAAATGAACAGGAATAATCAATAGTCATCAGTCATACTTAATAGTCAATCAGGAATATATAAAGCTGAAATATCAATAGTCATCAGTCATAGATAATAATAAGTCAGAAATAAATGAACAGAAATTATCAATATTCACCATTCGTGGATAATTGATAATCTGATATAAATGAAAATGAATAATCAATATTTATCAGTCTTAGTTCATGAGAAATCAGAAATAAATAAAGCTGAAGTATCAATACTCATCAATCAAAGATAATAATAAGTCAGAAATAATGAACATGAATAATCAGTATTCACCATTCGTGGATAACAGTAAATCAGAAATAAATGAACATGAATAATCAATAGTCATCACTATTAGTTCATGGAAAATCAAAGTGAATAAAGCTGAAGAATCAATAGTTACCAGTTATAGATAAGAGTAAGTCAGAAATAAATGAATAGGAATAAACAATATTCATTGATCGTCGATAATAGTAAATCAGAAATAAATGAACATGAATAATCCATATTAACCATTCGTGGATACTGATAAACCTGAAAAAAATGAACATAAATAACCAATAGTGATCAGTCAAAGTTAATAGGAAATCAGAAATAATTAAATCTGAAATATCAATAGTCATCTGTCATAGATAATTGTAAGTCAGAAATAAATGAACAGGAATAATCAATATTCAACATTCGTGGATAATAGTAAATCAGAAATAAATTAACATGAGTAAGCAATAGTCATCAGTCATAGTTTATGGGAAGTCAGAAATAGATAAAGCTGAAATATCAATAGTCATCAGTCATAGATAATAGTAGGTCAGAAATAAATGAACATGAATAATCAATATTCACTATTCATGGATAATGGTAAATCTGAAAAAAAATGAACATGAATAAACAATAGTCACTATTCATAGTTAATAGGAAATCAGAAAAAAACGGAGATGAAATATCAATAATAATCAGTAATAGACAATAGTAAATCAATATAAAATAACATTAGTCATAGATAACAGTAAGTCCAAAATAAATAAACATGACTAATCAGTATTGACCATTCGTGGATAATAGTAAATCAGAAATAAATGAACATAAATAATCAATAGTCATCAGTCATACTTAATAGTAAACCAGAAAATAA
>NW_021625291.1:1203-2231 GCF_004785775.1 Grammomys surdaster
ATCTATCTATCTATCTACCTATCTATCTACCTATCTATCTATCTATCATTTATCTATCAGTCTAATAATCTACCTAACTACCTATCTTTCTATATATCTATCAAAGTATCTATCTATGTGTCTATCTATGTATCTATGAATCTATCTATCTATCTATCTATCTATCTATCTATCTCTCTATCTATCTATCTATCTAACCATCTATCCATCCATCTATCCATCCATCTATCTATGTATATATGTAACTATCTATCTATCTATCTATCTATCTATCTATCTATCTACCTACCTATCTACCTAAATTCTTAACTAAATACATATCTACCTACTTACCTAGCTAACAACATGTGTATTTGTGGACACATCTCCTACTCTCTGCTTGTGGCTGGCAAATATATTCACTTCCTGGTACATTGTCTAGGGTAGAAGGGCCTCTCTGTTAACAAGATGATGTATGCCATGGTCCTGTGAGAAATGCATTTCTCTGTCCACCAGCAAGCCGTCCTTTTATGAGCACTGAGCATCTCCAGAAGTCCACCCCGTCACTGCCCTTAAGTCATTTCATTATTTAATAACCAATTCTGTCAATATCTTTATTTAATAATCAATTATGTAATAACCTATTCTGTCAATATCTTTATTTAAAAACAAATTCTGTCAGTATCCTTATTTAATAACCAGTTCTGTCAATATCTTTTTTTAAAAACAGTTTCTGTCAATATCTTTATTTAATAACCAATTCTGTCTATATCTTTTTTAATAAACATTTCTGTCAGTATCATTATTTGATAACCAACTTTGTCAATATCTTTATTTAATAATCAATTCTGTAATAAGCAGTTCTGTCTATGTCTTTATTTAAAAACCAATTCTGTAAATATCTTTATTTAAAAATCAATTCTGTAATAACCAATTCTGTCAATATATTTATTTAATAACCAATTCTGTCAGTATCTTTATTTAGAAACCAATTCAGTCTATATCTTTATTTAATAACCAATTCTGTCAATATCTTTATTTAAAAAGCA
>NW_021625292.1:0-9752 GCF_004785775.1 Grammomys surdaster
CTGTCAACATCTTTATTTAATAACCAATTCTGTCAATATCTTTATTTTAAAACCAACTCTGTCAATATCTTTATTCAAAAAACAGTTCTGTCAATATCTTTATTTAATAAACAATTCTCTCTCTCTCAATATGTTTATTTAATAAACAATTCTCTGAATGTATTTATTTAATAACCAGTACTGTCAATATCTTTATTTAATAACCAATTCTGTCAATATCTTTATTTAATAATTCTGTAATAAGCAGTTCTGTCAATGTCTTTATTTTAAAACCAATTCTGTAAATATCTTTATTTAATAATCAACTCTGTAATAACCAATTCTGTCAATATCTTTAGTTAATCACCAATTCTGTCAATATATTTATTTAATAACCAATTCTGTCAATATCTTCATTTAAAAGTCAATTCTGTCAACATTTTAATTTAAACACCAATTCTGTCAATATCTTTATGTAGAAATCAATTCGGTCAATATCTATATTTTATAATCAGTTCTGAAATAACCAATACTGTCAATATCTTTATTAAACAACCAATTCAGTCAATAACTTTATTTAATAACCAATTCTGTCAATATCTTTATTTAAAAACCAATTCTGTCAATATCTTTATTTAATAAACAATTATGTCAGTATCTTTATATAATAAATAGTTCTGTCAATATATTTATTTAAAAACCATTTCTGTCAATATTTTATTTAATAACCAATTCTGTCAACATTTTTATTTAAAAACCAGTTCTGTGAATATCTTTATATAATAACCAATTCTGTCAATATCTTTAGTAAATAAACAGTTCTGTCAATATCTTTATTTAAAAACCAATTCTGTCAATATCGTTATTTAATAATCAATTTTTTTATTAACGAATTCTGTCAATATCTTTATTAAATAACCAATTCTGTCAATATCTTTATTTAAAAACCAATTCTGTCAATATCTTTGTTTAATAACAAGTTCTGTCAATATCTGTATATAATAACCAATTCTGTCTGTCAATATGTTTATTTTCTAACCAATTCTGTCAATATTTTTTTAATAAATCATTCTGTCAATAACTTTCTTTAAAAACCACTTCTGTCAATATCTTTTTTAAATAACCAATTCTGTCGATATCTTTTTTTTATTAATCAATTTTGTGATAACCAATTCTGTCAATACCTTTATTTTAAAACCAATTCTGACAATATCTTTATTCAATAACCAATTCTGTCAATATCTTTATTCAATAATAAGTTTTGTAATAACCAATTCTGTCAATATCATTATTAAATAATCTATTCTGTCAAAATCTTTATTTAATAACCAATTCTGTCAATATCTTTATTTAAAAACCAATTCTGTCAATATCTTCATTTAATAACCAGTTCTGTCAATATCTGTATATAATAACCAATTCTGTCAATATCTTTATTTAATAATCAATTTTGTCTTAACCAATTCTGTCAATACCTTTATTTAAAAACCAATTCTGACAATGTCTTTATTCAATAACAAATTCTGTTAACATCTTCATTTAAACACCAGTTCTGTCAGTATCTTTATTTAAAAACCAATTCTGTCCAAATCGTATTACTAATCAACTTTGTAATAACCAATTCTCTCAATATCTTTATTTAATAACCAATTCTGTCAATATCTTTATTTAATAATCATTTCTGTTAATACCGTTATTTAATAAAAAATTCTGTCAAAATCTGTATTAAATAATCAATTATGTAGAAACCAATTTTGTCAATATCTTTATTTAAAAACCAATTCTGTCAATATCCTATTTAATGAACAGTTCTGTCAATATCTTTAATTAATAACCAATTCTGTCAATATCTTTATTTAAAAACCAATTCTGTCAATATCATTAAAACCAATTCTGTCAACCTCCTGTGGAACCCTGTGTCCTGGCACACTCGGTCGTGAGCCACGTGCATTGAACAACATGGAAGTATGCAGTCAACACACACGAAGCCAGATAAAATATGGCCTGATATGGTGGGGGTAGTTCGAGGGAATTTAGATGTATATACATACATATAAATATTATATATATATGTATATATATATATAATATAACATAAATTTATATAAACGCATATATATAAGTTTATATAAACTTATACATATATATATATAAATATATATACATGTATATAAGTAATATATTTTATATTATATGTTTATATTATATTTATATATTATATTTACATATTTTATATTATATATTATATTTTATATTATATTGTATTATAATAGCCACGATGTAATACCCACGATGTCATACCCATGAGGTCATACCCATGACGTCATAACCGTGATGTCATAGCCATGATGTCATAGCCATGATGTCACAGCTGTGATTTCACACTCGTGATTTCACATTACTCATGCCACACCTGTGATGTCACACCCGTGATTTCACACCTGTGTTGTCACATCCATGTAAGACCCGTGATGCCATACACATTATTCATTCTCATGTCGCATCCGTGACATCACACGCTCGATAGTCATCTGTCATATTTAACAGGAAATCAGAAATAAATAAAGTTAAAATATCAATAGTCATCAGTCATAGATAAGAGTAAGTCAGAAATAAATGAACAGGAATAATCAATATTCACCATTCGTCTATAATAGTAAATCAGAAATGAATGAACATGAATAATCAATAGTCATCAGAAACATTTAATAGTAAATCAGAAAAAAAAACCGTAATATTAATAGTCATCAGTCATAGATAAACGTAAGTCAGAAATAAATGAACAGGAATATTCAATATTCACCATTCGTGGATAATAGATAATCAGATATAAATGAACATGAATAATCAGTAGTCATCAGGCATAGTTAATAGTAAACAAGAAAAAAAACAAAACTGAAATATCAATAGTCATCAGACATAGATAATAGTAAGTCAGAAATAAATGAACGTGAATAATCAACATTCAGAATTCGTGGATAATAGGAAATCAGAAATAAATGAACATGAATAGTCAATATTCACCATTTGTGGATAATAGGTAAGCAGAAATACATGAACATGAATCATCAATAGTCATCAGTGATACTTAATAGTAAATCAGAAATATATAAAGATGAAATATCAATAGTCATAAATCATAGATAATAGTAAGTCAGAAATAAATGAACAGTAATAATCAATATTCACCATTCGTGAATAATAGTTAATCAGAAATAAATGAACATGAATAAACAATAGTCATCAGTCAGAGTTCATGGGAAATCAGAAATAAATAAAGCTGAAGTATCAAATGTCATCAATCATAAATAATCTTAAGTCAGAAATAAATGAAAATGAATAATCAACATTCAAGTTTTGTGGATAATACTAAATCAGAAACAAATGAACATGAGTAACAAATAGTCATCAGTCGAAGTTAATAGTATATCAAAATTAAATGAAGATGACATATCAATAGTCATCAGTCATAGATAGTAGTAAGTCAGAAAAAAATGAACAGAAATAATCAATATTCACCAATCTTTGGTAACAGTAAATCAGAAATAAATGAACATGAATAATCAATATCCACCATTCGTGGATAATGGTAAATCTAAAAAAAAATGAACATGAATAATCAATAGTCATAATTCATAATAAGTAAGAAATCAGAAATAAATAAAGCTGAAATATCAATAGTCAACAGTCATAGATAAGAGTTAGTCAGAAACAAATGAACAGGAATAATCAATATTCACGATTCGTGGATAATAGAAAGTCAGAAATAAATGAACATGAATAACCAATAGTCATCAATCATAGTTACTAGGAAATCAGAAATAAATATAGATGAAATATCAATAGTCATTAGTCATAGATAATAGTAAGTAAGAAATAAACGAACATGAAAAATCAATATTCACCATTTGTGGATAATAGGAAATCAGAAATAAATGAACTTGAATAATCAATAGTGATCAGTCATAGTTCATGGAAATCAGAAATAAATAAAGCTGAAGTCTCAATAGTCATCAGTCATATATAATACTATGTCAGAAATAAATGAACTGGAATAATCAATATTCACCAATCGTTGATAATAGTAAATCAGAAATAAATGAACATGAATAATCAATATTCACCATTCGTGGATAATAGTAAACCAGAAATAAATTAAAATGAATAATCAATATTCATCAGTCATAGTTCATGGGAAGTCAGAAATATATAAAACAGAAGTATCGTTAGTCATCAGTCAGAGATAATGGTAAGTCCGAAATAATTAAAATGAATAACCAATATTCACCATTCGTGGACAATAGTAAATCAGAAATAAATGAAAATGAATAATCAATAGACATCACTCATAGTTCTTGGGAAATCAAAAATAATTAAAGCTGAAATATCAATAGTCATCAGTCATAGATAATGGTAAGTCAGAAATAAATGAACATGAATAACCAATATTCAGTGTTCGTGGAAAATAGGAAATGAGAAAGAACGATCATTAATAATCAAAAGTCTTCAGTCATAGCTCATAGTAAATCACTAATATATAAATCTGAAATATCAATAGTCATCCGTCACAGATAATAGTAAGACAGAAATAAATAAACATGAATAATCAATATTCACCATTAGTGGATAATTGTAAATCAGAAATAAAGGAACATGAATAATCAATATTCACCATTTGTGTATAATAGCAAATCAGATATAAATGAACATGAATAATCAATAGTAATCAGTCATAGTTCATGTGATATCAGAAATAATAAAGCTGAAATATCAATAGCCATCCGTCATAGATAATAGTAAATCAGAAATAAATAAACATGAATAATCAATATTCACCATTGGTGGATATTAGTTAATAAGAAATAAATGAACATGGCTAATCAATACTCATCAGTCATAATTCATATGAAATCAGAAAAAAATAAAGCTGAATTATCAATAGTCATCAGTCAAAGATAAAAATAAGTCAGAAATAATTTAACATGAATAATCACTACTCACCATTCGTGGATAACAGTAAAACAGAAATAAATGAGCATGAATAATCAATAGTCATCAGTCATAGTTCATGGAAAAGAAAAATAAATAAACCTGAAATATCAATAGTCATCAGTCATAGATAATAGTAAGTCAAAAATAAATGAATATGAGTAATCAATATTCACGATTCGTTGATAATAGTAAATCAGAAATAATTGAAATTGAATAATCAATATTCATCAGTCATAGTTCATAGTAAATCAGAAACATAAAGCTGAAATATCAATTGTCATCAGTCATAGTGAAGAGTAAATCTGAAATCAATGAACATGAACAATCAATATCCACCATTCATGAATAATAGTATATCAGAAATAAAAACATTATTAATCAAAAGTCATCAGTCATAATTCATGGGAAATCAGAAAAAAGTAAAGCTGAAGTATCAATAGTCATCAGTCATAGACAATAGTAAATCAGAAATAAATGAACAGAAATAATCAATATTCACGACTCATGGATAATTGTAAAGCAGAAATAAATGATAATGAATACGAATGGTCATCATTCATATTTAATAGGAAATCAGAAATAAATAAACCTTAAATATCAATTGTCATCAGTCATAGATAATAGTAAGTCAGAAATTAATAAACAGGAATAATTAATATTCAGCATTCGTGGATAATACTTAATCAGATATAAATGAACATGAATAATCAATGGTCATCATGCATATTCAATGGTAAATCAGAAATAAATAAAGCTGAAATACCAATCGCCATCAGTCATAGATAATAGTAAATCAGAAATAAATGAACTGGAATAATCAATATTCACCATTCATGGATAATGGTAAATCTGAAAAAAATGAACATGAATAATCAATAGTCATTAGTCATAATTAATAGGAAATCAGAAATAAATAAAGCTGAATTATCAATAGTCATCAGTCATAGATAATAGTAAGTCAGAAATGAATGAACAGGAATAATCAATATTCACGATCGTGGATAATAGTAAATCAGATATAAATGAACATGAATAATCAATATTCACCATTCTCGGACAATGGTAAAGATGAAAAAAATGAACAAGAATAATCGATTGTCATTAGTCATAATTAATATGAAATCAGAAATAAGTAAAGCTGTTGTATCAATAGTCATCAGTCATAGATAATAGTAAATCAGAAATAAAAGAACAGGAATAATCAATATTCACGACTCGTGGATAACAGTAAAGCAGAAATAAATGATCATGAAGAACCAATGGTCATCATTCATATTTAATAGGAAATCATAAATAAATAAAGCTGAAGAATCAATAGTCATCAGTCATAGATAATAGTAAGTCAGAAATAAATGACCAGGAATAATCATTATTGACCATTCGTGGATAATAGTAAATCAGAAATAAATGAACATGAATAATCAATAGTCATCAGTCATAGTTCATGGGAAATCAGAAGGAAATAAATCTGAAATATCAGATAGATAATAGTAAGTCAGAAATAAATTAACATGAATAATCAATATTCAGCATTCGTAGATAATAGTAAATCAGATATAAATGAACATGAATAATCAATATTTATCAGTCATAGTTCATGTGATATCTAAAATAAATAGAGATGAAATATCAATAATCTTCAGTCATAGATAATAGGAATTCAGAAATAAATGAACAGGGATAATCAATATTCAGCATTTGTGGATAATAGTACATCAGAAATAAATGAACATGAATAATCAATAGTCATCAGTCATAGGTCATTGAATATCAGAAATAAATGAAGCTGATATATCGATAGTCATCAGTTATAGATAATAGTAAATGAGAAATAAATGAACCGGAATAATCAATATTCACCATTCGTGGATAAAAGTAATTCAGAAGTACATGAACATGAATAACCAATAGTCATTAGTTATGGAAAATAGTAAGTAAGAATAAAACAACATGAATAATCAATATTCACCATGCATAGATAATAGTAAATCAGAATTAAATGAACATTAATGATGAATAGTCATCAGTCATAGTTCATGGGACATGATAAATGAATAATGCTGAAATATCAATAGTCATCGGCATAGAAAATAGTAAGGCAGAAACAAATGAACAGGAATAATCAATAGTCATCAGTCATATTTAATAGTCAATCACAATTATATAAAGCTGAAATAACAATAGTCATCAGTCATAGATAATAGTAAGTCTGAAATAAATGAACAGAAATAATCTATATTCACCATTCGTGAATAACTGTTAATCAGATATAAATGAACATGAATAATCAATAGTTATCTGTCATATTTCATAATAAATCAGAAATAAATAAAGCTGAAGTATCAATACTCATCAGTCAATGATAATAGTAAGTCAGAAATAATGAACATGAATAATCACTATTCACCATTCGTGGATAATAGTAAATCAGGAATAAATGAACATGAATAATCAATAGTCATTACTATTAGTTCATGGAAAATCAGAAATAAATAAAGCTGAAGAATCAACAGTCACCAGTCATAGATAATAATAAGTCAGATATAAGTGAACAAGAATAATCAATATACATCAATCGTTGATAAAAGAAAATCAGAAAAAAATGATCATGAAAAATCAATATTCACCATTCGTGCATAATGGTAAATCTGAAAAAAATCTACATGAATAATCAATATTCGTCTTTCAGAGTTCATGGGAAGTCAGAAATATATGAAGCTGAAATATCAATAGTAATGAGGCATAGATAATGGTATGCCAGAAATAAATGAATATGAATAATCAATATACACCAATCGTGAATAATGGTAAAGATGAAAAAAATGAACATGAATAATCAATATTCACCATACGTGGATAATGGTAAATCTGAACAAAATGAACATGAATAATCAATAGTCGTCAGTCATAATTAATAGGAAATCAGAAATAAATAAAGCTGAAATATCAATAGTCATCTGTCATAGATAATTGTAAGTCAGATATAAATGAACAGGAATAATCAATATTCACAAATTGTTGACAATAATAAATCGGAAATAAATGAACATGAATAATCAATATTCACCATTCGTGGTTAATAGGAAATAAGATATTAATGAACATGAATAATCAATAGTCATCAGTAATATTTAATAGTAAATCAGAAAAAAAAAGCTGAAATATCAATAGTTACCACTCATAGATAATAGTAAGTCAGAATTAAATGAACCGGAATAAATGATATTGAGCATTCATGGATAATAGTAAATCAGAAATAAATGAACATGAATAATCAATATTCACCATTAGTAGATAATTGTAAATCTGAAAAAAGTGAACATGAATAATCAATAGTCATCAGTATTAGTTCATGGAAAATCAGAAATAAATAAAGCTGAAGTATCTATAGTCATTAGTCATAGATAATAGTAAATCAGAAATAAATGAACATGAATAATCAATATTCAGCATTAGTGGATAATGGTAAATCTGAAAGAAATGAACATGAATAATCAATAGTCATCATTCATTATTAATAGGAAATCAGAAATAAATAAAGCTGAAATATCAATAGTCTTCAATCATAGATAAGAGTAATTCAGAAAAAAAATGAAAAGGTATAATCAATATTCATGTTCGTGGATAATAGTAAATCAGATATAAATGAACAGGAATAATCAATAGTCATCAGTCATACTTAATAGTCAATCAGGAATATATAAAGCTGAAATATCAATAGTCATCAGTCATAGATAATAATAAGTCAGAAATAAATGAACAGAAATTATCAATATTCACCATTCGTGGATAATTGATAATCTGATATAAATGAAAATGAATAATCAATATTTATCAGTCTTAGTTCATGAGAAATCAGAAATAAATAAAGCTGAAGTATCAATACTCATCAATCAAAGATAATAATAAGTCAGAAATAATGAACATGAATAATCAGTATTCACCATTCGTGGATAACAGTAAATCAGAAATAAATGAACATGAATAATCAATAGTCATCACTATTAGTTCATGGAAAATCAAAGTGAATAAAGCTGAAGAATCAATAGTTACCAGTTATAGATAAGAGTAAGTCAGAAATAAATGAATAGGAATAAACAATATTCATTGATCGTCGATAATAGTAAATCAGAAATAAATGAACATGAATAATCCATATTAACCATTCGTGGATACTGATAAACCTGAAAAAAATGAACATAAATAACCAATAGTGATCAGTCAAAGTTAATAGGAAATCAGAAATAATTAAATCTGAAATATCAATAGTCATCTGTCATAGATAATTGTAAGTCAGAAATAAATGAACAGGAATAATCAATATTCAACATTCGTGGATAATAGTAAATCAGAAATAAATTAACATGAGTAAGCAATAGTCATCAGTCATAGTTTATGGGAAGTCAGAAATAGATAAAGCTGAAATATCAATAGTCATCAGTCATAGATAATAGTAGGTCAGAAATAAATGAACATGAATAATCAATATTCACTATTCATGGATAATGGTAAATCTGAAAAAAATGAACATGAATAAACAATAGTCACTATTCATAGTTAATAGGAAATCAGAAAAAAACGGAGATGAAATATCAATAATAATCAGTAATAGACAATAGTAAATCAATATAAAATAACATTAGTCATAGATAACAGTAAGTCCAAAATAAATAAACATGACTAATCAGTATTGACCATTCGTGGATAATAGTAAATCAGAAATAAATGAACATGAATAATCAATAGTCATCAGTCATACTTAATAGTAAACCAGAAAATAA
>NW_021625293.1:1203-2231 GCF_004785775.1 Grammomys surdaster
ATCTATCTATCTATCTACCTATCTATCTACCTATCTATCTATCTATCATTTATCTATCAGTCTAATAATCTACCTAACTACCTATCTTTCTATATATCTATCAAAGTATCTATCTATGTGTCTATCTATGTATCTATGAATCTATCTATCTATCTATCTATCTATCTATCTATCTCTCTATCTATCTATCTATCTAACCATCTATCCATCCATCTATCCATCCATCTATCTATGTATATATGTAACTATCTATCTATCTATCTATCTATCTATCTATCTATCTACCTACCTATCTACCTAAATTCTTAACTAAATACATATCTACCTACTTACCTAGCTAACAACATGTGTATTTGTGGACACATCTCCTACTCTCTGCTTGTGGCTGGCAAATATATTCACTTCCTGGTACATTGTCTAGGGTAGAAGGGCCTCTCTGTTTACAAGATGATGTATGCCATGGTCCTGTGAGAAATGCATTTCTCTGTCCACCAGCAAGCCGTCCTTTTATGAGCACTGAGCATCTCCAGAAGTCCACCCCGTCACTGCCCTTAAGTCATTTCATTATTTAATAACCAATTCTGTCAATATCTTTATTTAATAATCAATTATGTAATAACCTATTCTGTCAATATCTTTATTTAAAAACAAATTCTGTCAGTATCCTTATTTAATAACCAGTTCTGTCAATATCTTTTTTTAAAAACAGTTTCTGTCAATATCTTTATTTAATAACCAATTCTGTCTATATCTTTTTTAATAAACATTTCTGTCAGTATCATTATTTGATAACCAACTTTGTCAATATCTTTATTTAATAATCAATTCTGTAATAAGCAGTTCTGTCTATGTCTTTATTTAAAAACCAATTCTGTAAATATCTTTATTTAAAAATCAATTCTGTAATAACCAATTCTGTCAATATATTTATTTAATAACCAATTCTGTCAGTATCTTTATTTAGAAACCAATTCAGTCTGTATCTTTATTTAATAACCAATTCTGTCAATATCTTTATTTAAAAAGCA
>NW_021625294.1:0-1138 GCF_004785775.1 Grammomys surdaster
GAGATAATTGAACTTGAATAATCAATAGTCATCAGTCATCGTTAATAGTAAACCAGAAAAAAAAATCTGAAATATCAATAGTCATCAGTCATAGATAATAGTAAGTCAGAAATAAATGAACACGAATAATCAATAATCAGCATTAGAGGATAGTAGTAAATAAGAAATAAATGAACATGAATAATTCATAGTCATCAGTCATAAAATATAAGAAATCAGAAATAAATAAATCTGAAATATAAATAGTCATCAGTCATAGGTTATAGTAAGTCAGAAATAAAGGAACAGGAATAATCACTATTCAACAATCGTTGATAACAGTAAACCAGAAATCAATGAACATGAATAATCAATATTCACCATTCGTTGATAATAGTTAATGAGGAATAAATGAACATGAAAAATCATTAGTCATCAGTCATAGTTCATAGTAAATCAGAAATATATAAAGCTGAAATATCGATACTAATCAGTCATAGTTAATAGTAAGTCAAAAATAAATGAAGACGAATAATTAATATTCACCATTACTGTATAATAGTAAATCAGATATATATGAATAATCAATAGTCATCATTAATATTTACTAGTAAATCACAACTAAATAAAGCTGAAATATCAATAATCATCAGTCATAGATAATAATAAGTCAGAAATAAAGAACAGGAATAATCAATATTCACCATTCGTGGATAATACTTAATCTGAAATAAATTAACATGAATAATCAATAGACATCAGTCATACTTAATAGTAAATCAGAAATATTTAAAGCTGAAATATCAATAGTCATCATTCATAGATAATAGTAAGTAACAAATAAAGGAACATGAATAATCAATATTCACCACTGGTGTATAGTGGTAAATCTGAAAAAAATAAACATGAAAACTAAACAGTCATCAATAATAGTTAATAGGAAATCGGAAATAAATTAAGCTGAAATATCAATAGTCATCAGTCATAGATAATAATAAGTCAGAAATAAATGAACATGAATTATCAATATTCAGCATTCTTGAATAATAGTAAATCAGAAATTATTGAAAATGATTAATCAATAGTCATCAATCATAGTTAATAGGAAATCAGAAATAAATAAAGCTTAAATGTCAATAGTCATCAATTATAGATAAGA
>NW_021625295.1:0-1010 GCF_004785775.1 Grammomys surdaster
GCTTTATATATTTCTGATTTCCTATTAACTATGACATATGACTATTGGTTGTTCATGTTCATTTTTTTCTGAATTACTATTATCCACGAATTGTTATTATTGATTATTCATGTTCATTTATTTCTGACTTACTATTATTTATGACTAATGACCTTTGATAATTCAGCTTTATTTTTTCTTGTTTACAATTATCTATGACTGATGACTATTGATTAATCAATTTCATTTGTTTCTGATTTACTATTTTCTATGAATGCTGAATATTGATTATTCATGTTCAGTTATTTCTGACTTACTATTATCTATGACTGATGACTATTGATATTTCAGCTTTATATATTTCTGATTTCCTATTAACTATGACATAAGACTATTTGTTGTTCATGTTCATTTATTTCTGAATTACTAATATCAATGAATTTTTATTATTGATTATTCATGTTCCTTTATTTCTGACTTACTATTATCTATGACTGATGACTTTTGATATTTCAGCTTTATTTATTTCTTGTTTACAATTAACTATGACTGATGACTATTGATTAATCAATTTCATTCATTTCTGATTTACTATTATCAACGAATGCTGAATATCGATTATTCAAGTTCGTTTATTTCTGACTTACTATTATATATGACTGTTTACTATTGATATTTCAGTTTTATATATTTCTGATTTCCTATTAACTATGCCATATGAATATTGGTTATTCATGTTCATTTATTTCTGAATTAATATGATCCACGAAATGTTATTATTGATTACTCATGTTCATTTATTTCTGACTTACTATTATCTATGACTTATGACTATTGATATTTCAGCTTTATTCATTTATGCTTTCCCATGAACCCTAACTGATGACTATTGATTAATCAAGTTCATTTGTTTCTGGTTTACTATTATCCACGAATACTGAATGTTGATTATTCATGTTCATTTATTTCTGACTTAGTATTTTCTATGACTGATGACTAATGATATTTCACCTTTATATATTTCTGATTTC
>NW_021625296.1:0-7543 GCF_004785775.1 Grammomys surdaster
CTCAGTACAAAAGCCTTGCTAGACCTGAATCTTTTAACAGAAATTAACTGTAAATGTTATTCTTAGTCTATTCTTGTGCCCTGCTTTTAATAGTTTAAACAACACACTACAACATAGGAGGACACAAGTGTGTATATGTGCTTAGCAAGTAGTCAGTGGCAAAAAGAAATTACAACTATCTTATCAATAACTCCTTTTTTTCATTACCGAAAGAGATAGACCAAGGAAAACTTGTCATTTTCAATCATTTTTCCTTTCCTCCGTGGTCCACTTGACCACTATTCATTTTGTAAGAAATAAATTATGTTCATAGTCTACCCTTAACATGGCCACTTTTGTATGGCATTTCTAGATCATAGAGCAATATGAGTAACGTGACTTGAATTGTGGGTCCAGTGTTCTCTGGAATCGTAAACAAAGTACCTCAATACTTTGTCTCAGATTTACCACTTAAATGGAAGATTGGGCAGTGAGAAGTATTATATGAACTTCCATTTCCAACATCCTATTTCAAGTATGGAGTTACAGACTGATAATGTAAGGCTATAAGCCCTTTGATGTTGTTTTGATTGCTCAACAGAGTGCATTACCAATACGAAAGGTCTCTAGGAAAACAAAGACCTTTCTAAAACACATTAAAAAGCCAAAATTTTAATGATGGGAGGAGAAGCCTACCAAAAAGTAAATTTGAATTCACTTGCTGGGTGAGGGACTCTATCTTGACAGAAGGACCAGCCCCTTCAAATTCACCTCTGCCTTACTCTTTTCTATCCTTTCCTTTCTTTTTCTTTTCTCTTTTCTTTTCCTTGTTTTCTTCTTCTTTTCTAGAATAAGAGTATTTGTGACTGCATCCAAGCAGCTATTTTCAGTCATCAGACAACATAGATCTTAGTTCTGAGAAAGTTCAACCTCTGAACCCATGCCAGCAACTTTTCACCATTGAATTTATAGTTACAGAAGGCAACAAAATAACTTTCTATCTGTTTACTTTCTCATACTTCTTGTTACATAAACCTGATGGATCCAAACTTATTTTATGTGCAAGGAGGTTTTGCCTGCATGCTTGTCTCTATATTATATGTGGGCAGTACACATGGAGGCCAGATGTGCCATTGATCCCCAGGTACTGGAGTTACAAATGTTTGTAAGCCTATGTGGAGATGCTGAGAATCAAACTGGAACATCAGGAAGAGCATCCAGTGCTATTACCTGCTGTATCAGAAATCTATGGCCATGAAATTCTGTCTTTAAAGATCATGTTCATTGTATGCCTTCTCCAGAAAGCTGGTCTTAACTATTCTAATAAGCTTTGAACATCCATTAAGACCAAAGCAAACATCTTACAAATCCCAATTTACACTCCTTATTAATACTGTCACATATTTTCATATTATGTAAATTGTATTTCATACTACCCATATTCAAACAATAAAAATTAACTTTTCTGATAAGGTTAACTTATTTTCTATCAAATATAAAGAATATATTCACATATATATCTTTGAAGTGTCTTATATTTTACCAGAGACACAACCAACCACATAATCCTTTATTTGTGACTTTATACAGTATATTTGTGACTTTATACAGTATATATCCTCTACGTGTATTGACGTGACAAAATGTCAAAAGTGATCAATATGCCATTTAACAAATGTTTTAGTTGACTAGTTTTCCCAAATTTAAAAGATCATCAAAATCTTGTTATACCAGCTCCAATTCAATGAGGAACCTCCAGAGAAGTCATCAGAATTGACTTGGAAAAGGTTCCTCACAGGACTGAGGAAGTAGAGGAACAGAAGAGAAGTCATAGAGAAGGAGTGGATCGCATTACATCTGGAAAATACCATTTTCTAATTATCATCTAAGTTAGTTTACCACTATCAGCTTCTTTTCCAAAAAATATTTTGTATAAATTTATATGATGAAGAACATATGTTGTGTCTTAATAAAGCTTAACAGAAGGAAAGAAACATTAAAAGTTAAGTAAATAAAAGCCTATAAATTTTATTTATAGGATCTCTATCTCTGCTTTCACATTAGATTCTACAAGCGTCATCTTTCAGATTCCCTTCCATGAACTATGTCCCCATACCCAGTTAGAGGAAAAAAACTCAAAATGAGAAGAAACTAAGGATGGGAAAACAAGGAGCCATGATTGCTCAAACATCTCTGTTTTTACCTTCTTTCTCCAATATTCTAACATCCTCACCTAGCTTCACATGTGCTCTGGTCCTTCAGCAACCCAAGTGATCTTAGCAAGAAGTAACATCATGATCCCACGGAGGTTTGTGGAAAGCCCCCTCACAAAAGGAATTCTTACCTTCAGGTTTGAATTGTAAGTGACTTGAGGAGACATTTGAAGGAGAGTCCCATTCTGTCTCACTCTAACATTGCGGAATTCCTGGCTCCCAAGGATTTTAATTTCCTGGAATCCTAGGTTATTGGGATCCTTGTAGTTTGGACTTGAAATTGTCACATCCAAACGGTTCTGAAACATACCAAGCATAATTATGAATAAATTATGAACTTCTAAATTCCCTATGACTACAAACACTTCATCCTGTTCCACATCCTCAAGCTACTCTGAAGGCCTCTCAATTTCCCTGCTGTTGCATGTTGATGGGGATGCAAACTTATTTTCATATTCCAATGGAGAATGTGGGAAATAGTCATTCTTTTTATATAATTGTCTTCACAAAACAAGCTGGTTTTATTATTATGACTGCCTCTTATTGATATCAAAGCTGAAATAGTTATTAAGAATTAAATCATAAATAATAATTATTTACCCCTGGTAAATATTGATTCTTAAATTATAAATACAAAACATGCATATTCATTTTATGCATATTCTGAACATTATTCACAATATGCTACTCACTTGGGTAACAGAAAATTCACTGAGAAGGAAAATGTTTTTGGCCACAGTGTCTGAAAGAAGAAAGAGATGTCAGATTGTCCTGGTGACTAAAGAAGACAAGTTTCATCTTACCCAGACAGGCACAAATTGTTAGTATTCCTTTATAAACAGTCATTAGCCTAAAGTACAGGATAACCATGCTAGAAACTAAGAAACCAAGATGCACAGACCCAAAGATACTAAGCAATATGGAGGGACCAAGGATGATGCTTGAATTTTACTCAGAAAGGGATTATTAAATACAATGGAGGTGGATAGAGGAAAGGACTAAGTAGGAAAGGAGTAAGGAGGTAAACAGGGATGATGATCTGGTTTAGGTTGGGAGTGGGAGAGGGCTGGAAGAAAAAACAGACATCAGTGAGGGGCATCTTTGGGACTAGCCAAAGACACAGAATGGGCAAGGCTTCTAGGAATCTATTGGGGTGACCCTAACTGAGACTCCTAGCAGCTGGGTTTAGAGAAACCTCCTCTAGTCAGGCAGTACTTCCAGTAGAGCTAAGGGGACATCAACTACCCACAAGCATTCAACCCAAATTTTGTCCTGACTACAAGATGTGCAGGAATAAATTTGGTCTAGAGAGTCTGAGGGAATGGCCAACCAATGATTGTCCCAACTTGAGACCCATCCCTCTATCTGTGGTTCATCAATCATGGCCTCTGACAGTAAAACCAGAAGGAAATGTTTTATCTGAAATCTGCTGCTAGAATGCCTGGTGAGATTTCACCCTCAGCTGAATGATCAGAGGAAGTGAAGGAACAGAGTCTGGTGCACATCCACATTGGCCACACCCTCTCAAGGCACTCACCCTTCGACTGCCCATCATCCCAGAACAACTCTCCTCTTGCTTCTTTATTCTCGTCCAGGGCAATGATAAGACCAAGAGGTTTCTTCCGACTGCGAGGACCAAGATTTGCACAAGAAACAAATCCTTAGAACTCAAAGGAGTTTGGAAAATATTGGCACCAAATTTTACATTGATAAGGGTACTAGTCACAGATGACCTCTTTCCTTCAGAGACAGAGGTAAGAATACTAGAAGACACTTTCTCCAGTACTGCTGTCACAAGTTAGATACATCCCAAACCTCAACAAAAAATGTCCAGACAGGAAACCAGTGTGTGAGCGTCAGAATCACTATATCAGTTACACTCAGTGCTGTTGCTGCATTGACATACAGAATGTGGACTGGACTGTGAGAATAGGAAAGAGTCTCAGACACAGATGCTGTAGCATCCATATATGAGAAAGTGTCTCCACTCACAATATAGAGTTACCATTATATAGGTGAGCCATATTTTATCTGTTTCTGAGCAAAAACTTCCTAAGCAGAGAAAGCATATTTGCTATACAACAGTTGATATAGCCCTTATATTATGGTCTCTTTATAATGAAGGATTTCAGATTTCAAGGATGGGCAAAAATAAAACTTTCATTTTTGCAAGGTAAATTAATATTAATACTAATATTAACATTAATATGCACAGAATAGCCTCAAACTGAAAAGAGAAGGAAAACCAAATCAGCATTGGATTATACAGCTTTTTGTAAAAGTCTGCAACTTGAATAACTAAAGTACTGAGGAACAGTCAAAGAACCAGATAGGCTTACACCATCCTAACAAATCCATGTCTGTTATAAAGAAATACAACATCTCAGTAAAACATTGGCATCAATCTTGAGCTCTTCACTGAAGTTAAGTTAAGGCTACACTTGTGAAATTAAAAGTGATATACTAGTCATTTGAATTTGTGCACTTGAACCCCATTTTGAATCACAAACAAGAAGGGCTGAGTGGGCTGGGGGTAAAGGTGAGAAACAAAAGTTTTAGAAGGATAGATCAGGAATGCGAACCCAGAAATGAGAAGGAGTGGAACCAGAGGAGTAAGCATAGGACGAACTGTCAGAGCAGAGCAGGAAAGGAACCAACAGAATGGAGTTTTCTCAAGATGTGAGGTTTCAGAATTAAAATTGTAACAGCCCTCAGAAAAGCTGGCAGGCTGACCACCACTAGAGCTGTCAGAGTCCTGAAAATTGAAAGGGTTTAAAGTCGAACTTGGTGTACAGCCCTTAAAGAAGCATGTTGCCTTTACATAGACAAGACAAGGAGTGTTAAAGAGAGTATGAAATAGGTCAGTGAAGGCCCTAAGAAAAATCAGAGAGAGAAAGAAACAGATGAATGCTGGTACAAGAATTGGTTTTCAGCCTCTCCAAGGTTGTCAACCTTATTTAATCCCATCTTGGGACCATTATTTGGGTTCTTTTTGCTTTTATCTGCTGATCTCGGTCCCTCAAATAGGCGGACTAACTCTGTGATACAACAGATAAAGAATTTGGTAGCAAAACCTACTCAGATACATTATCATAAGTTAGCTATGGAGGACCACGAGACTCAAGATGAGGTTGTTACTTTATACAGGGTGTATAAAGTAAAACCCATCTCCACTCAACCTAAAAGGGGGGACTTCTGCCCCTAGACCAAGCAGACAGGGGCCACCCAGAACCCCCTCTGACAGGTGACTTGAATTCTTGCTTAGGCTGCGAGGCTAAGCACTGCAAGGGAATATCAATAAAAGATAAAAATATCTCTCTGGGTTCCCTGAGGGACAAGCCTGACTGCATAGTGGTTGATGTCAAAAGTATCCCCTCTCCAGGAAAAAGACATTGGGACGGGTATGGCCCTCATGCCTCACTGGACAACGACAGGGGGACTGGAGCCATTACAAGGTCCCCTTCAAGTACTAGAGGTCAGACCTCTATCCCCTCCTTCACATATTTGAATTGCCATAGCCCTTCTATACTTAGAGAAGGGAGGAAATATCAGGAGCAGCCCTGCTTATACACTGAAGGCCTAAAATCAGCCATAGGCCTAAAATCAGCAATAGGCCTGTCATACATGTACACTAACACCAAGTCTTGGGTCTCAGTGGAAAAACATTGAAACAGATGGCTATAAGCTAACGTAAAAAGGCAGCTTTTGTGGAAATTTACCAGCCTGAGTAGTCATAGACCTTGTAAATAAGTAGCCTTGGCAGACAATACCAACTTAGATAAGGACAAGCGAGTCATAGGCAGAGTCATAGTGACTTGTCCCCTGAACCTTCATCCAGCCGATACCCGGTTCTGAAGATATCTGTATTCACCTGAACACCCACACTCCAGTGTCATTCCCTTCCCCACATCCTGCCTTTCTTGTGTTTATAACCCCTGTGTGAATGAATTACGATTTGAGAAAAAATAAATTATTTTTAAAAAAATTATGATTGCAATCTCCTGCAAAGAACTATTTCAAAACAGATCCACTTCCCCCTTATCCTAATAATCTTTCCTTTCCACTACCTCTGGTGGGTGGTGGGCTAGAGGGGAAGTGGAACCCTTATTAAAGTAGCTTGAAAAGCTAAAAACAAAAAAACAAAAAAATGAAATAAAGGAGAACAGGGAAGGAGATCTCTCAAAATCAACCAGGGTGCACCTCTCAGTCCACAGCTTCTAAAGAGGACAAAAAAACTTCAAGGAGAGTGTATGATCACATACCTTCCTGAACCCACACATGCATACACACACACAGATACAGAGAGAGAGGGGGGAAGACAAAGAGAGAGACAGACAGAGAGAAACAGATAGAGGGGGCAGAACCATCCTTCCTCACTGTACCCCTCCTGCTGATTTAACATGTTCTGGTCAACAGATCTGAACAAAGTGTACACTTATGAAAAGCACAATGCACATTGAGCCGGAAAAAAAAGCATGTTGAGAAAATGACTTTGTCCTTGAGAGTCATGCTTGATGTGAATGTGGCTTTTTATACCAAAGCAATGAGCTCACCAATATGCAAAACAGAGCCCTAGTGCCATCACTCACCTTAAGTTTGTGTTCAAGGCAGATTGTTGCCATGGCAAGATGTAACCCCCTCGGACATGAAGATTAATGTGTTCAAGAGGGGCTGGCAAGGTCATCCACTCGCCTGTTGAATTAATCTCTGCACCCTGTGGCAGGAGACAAGATGATGAGGGACAGAACACACAACTTCCTCAACAGTGCACTCAGCAGACCATGCACAAGTCAAATAATCACCACCATTCATTGCACAGGTCATTATCATACATTTTTCTCCCTCTGTTATGTTGAAGCTGATACATTTAAAGTTTAAGATACCATGAGATAGGAACTCCATAAAAGACCAACTGAGCCAACTAACATGGATCCCTGGGAACACCCAGAGACTGAGCCACCAACCAAAGAAAAACCATGGACAGGATGAGAGACCCTGACACATCTGTACAAAATGTGCAGCACAGTCTCCATGTGCATCACCCCAACAACTGGAACAGAGGCTGTTCTTAAAGCTGTAGTCTGACTGTTGAATCTGCTAACCATCTGGGCTGCTTGTCTATCGTCAGTGAAAGCGAATGAGCCTAGCCCTGCATAGACATGATGTGCTGGGGTACGGCGATAAAATGGGGCATCCTACCCTCATAGTAGAAGAGGAAGGGGAGAGAAAAGGGGGAGAGGAGGAAGGGCCGCTGTGAGAGGATGACATAGAGAGGGGGCCAGCCTTTGGGATACAAATGAATACGATCCCATGAAAATGCCTCGCCTTGGGGAAACTGGGAAACAATGGGA